>NC_088380.1:79755000-80055000 GCF_037993035.2 Macaca fascicularis | reverse complement strand
GGGCGGGAAAGTGACTCCTGGCTTGCACGCTGCGGTCCTCCTCCCCTCCTCCGCCTCCCTCCTCCCCCCGGTGCTGCAGTGCCGGGCGGCGGCGTGGCGAGAGTACCAGCGGTGCGCAGGGTGTCACGGCGCGCGGGGGAGGCGGGCGCCGGGCGCCACTCGCGGTGCTCCGGCAAGTCGCTGTGGTGAGGCGCTGCTGAGGTGCGGGAATGGGGCAGGGGGCGGGGAAGGAGAGCCACTTGCAAGTGGTAGGTACTTCTGGAGAAGTCAGGGCTCTGAGTTAGTAGCAGGTGAAGGAGGGGGGCGGCAGTCCTTAATTGGTCACCAACTGTGACTGTGCGTTGCGCAATTGGCGGCGACCCGGGTCAGGTCCAGCGTGAGACGCCAGGGATTTCTGACTGCTGGACTCTGTTAGCACCGGACAAAAAGAGGGTTTGTATTCTATTTCTGGGCCTGGGATTGACTTATTACTTCAAGTTGGCTTCCAGGGAGCAACCAGGCAGAGCTAGATTGCCTATTTCCCCCAGCCCCCACCCCGACGCTGGCAGACAAGTCCAGAGGAAACTTGGGCACAGCAAGAGCAAGCAGAAGAAAACTTCGCTAGGTTAAGTCTGGTGTCTCCCCAGTGCTAGATAGGGCCAGACAGCTGGGCTCGCAGGCAGACATTGAAAGTGGCCCCTTAGGGGGAAAACAACCAAATATGAGAGAGAGGGAGAGAGGGAGGGAGAGAAGGAGGGGGGGGGAGAGAGAGAGAGAGAGAGAGAGAGAGAGAGAGAGAGAGAGAGAGAGAGAAAGAATGAGAATGAGAATTTTGCTTGTGTTGTCAGAAACAAACATGTCTCCCTTTGGCGTGCAGGAGACCCCAACTCGCGCTTCACTGTTCCAAAGCGGTGGAGAGAAACTCGCTCCTCGAGGCCACACCCAGGCCCGGCGCACCCACCCAGCGGCACCATCGGAGGGCGTCGCCCTCCCAGGCCTTCCGACGCGGACCCTGCCATCCGGATGCTGCGGGAAGTAGGGCATCCCCACGTCCCTGACTCCTCCAGCTCCGCGCTGTCACGGAACCCATGTGGAGTGGGAAGCGGTCACACAGGCGTGTGCCTTCCGCGAAATCGTGGCTCTTGTGGTGGTGACCCAAAGCGAGACAAAGCGCGGTGCCAGTACGGGCTGCAGTGGTTGGAACTCAAACACACACATCTCTCCGCGAATGTGTTCCATACGTGTAAATATGCCTGGGTGATTGAATGGATGGCTGAATGAACGCTGTGTGGATAGAAATATAAATGTTACATGTATAATGCAGGCGCCAGGGAAGGAGAGCTATCAGGCATCCCCAGGCTGGAGCCTCCTGCACGGAGGAGCCGGTGGAGCCAGGCCGTTCGCCCAGGGCGGTGTTAACTTGGGCTTTCCAATTCGATTTGTGCCACTATGCAGGATACTGTGAAGAGAAGAAAATGGAGACAACTCTTGGTCTCTCATTTTCTCTCCTTTCTGGTTCAGACACTCTGGAACTGTAAGTTATGGTTCTCATGTGCTGTTGAACCTACACTTCCTTGCTCGGTCTTTCTTGTTCTGCTGAGAGGCTTTGCAGTCTGTGACCGTAGGCGGAGCTATGAGATGGTCAGGCAACATGAAAATTAGTGAACGTGCTCATTTTCATTTCGTGGATTCTTCTTAGTAAAATAATTATTTAAATAGTTAAATAATTTAAATAGTTAAATAATTTAAATAATTATTTAGGCTAAAATTAATGTGCTGCTACTATGACAAGGAAGTGCCTATGAATCCAGCATTGGAAATACAATTGTGAAATTTAAAAATAACAAATCCTATATGGATTCCCCACATGTTATTTATAAAAATTTGAGCTTCCAACTGCAAAATGTGCTGGCAATTCACTGAGTTCTCAAACGGGTACCTTTTTGAGAACCTCCCCCAAACTGTTGCTGAATAATGGATTGTTTCTCCAAGTGACAGAAGTTCAGAAAACCATGAAACAAACCTTAAAAGCGATCAACGTTCTTCATGCTATGCTGTATCATCCTTAAATCATTCTCCTATCTTGTCCATGGAAGATATATATATTTTTAAAGTGGATTGATTTTTCTACCTCTGGATTTTCGTGTCTTGATGCATTTGAAGGTAACAGCTCCTTTAGGAAAATCCCTGATTGTGTGTTTGCAGGAAACATCCCATTTAAGACCAGGTTGCACTGGAAAATGCTATTTTAACGTTGTGTCTTTGGAGGATAGGAAACACTTTGTCATGATGATGTTGTGCCCTGGTTCCTGGACTTGCCCTCTAAAGCAGTTCTGGTTCTAGGGTCCTGCCTGGCACACACCTTGGCTCCAGGCCCCTTGAATCCAGCACTCAGACTAGTTTTATTCACGCTGTCATTATAATGAAATGTTTTCTCTCTTCTGAAAACACTTGTCTTGTAGAAGCAGATGGAGGGAAAAGGGGTACACCCCCCAATCCCCACAGAATCCCAGTGCTCTAAAGTCATTGCCCTCCTACACATCAGGACTTTTGTTCCTCAATGCAGAGTATCTTCCTGTGATGCTAAAACACAAGCTGTGAAAGACACCTAATGAGCATGAGAGGTCTGTTTTTGTATCAGCAAAGTGGTTTTGATAAAAATAATTCACACTAAGTACAGATGCTATAGTGGCTATATTTTATAATATACACAAGCAGCACAGTGCCTAGTACATAATGGGTATAGAATAAATGTTAGTCACTCTTCCTCTTTTAGTAGTCAGGGCAAGGTTTTCCAAAGGCTGTGCTTTGGAGAATTGGTTTTGTAAGATGCTCTGGAAAGTCAGAGTTACACCTGGCTTCCACAGCAGAGGTCTAAAGAGAGCCCCATACTGTTGGACCAAGTTTGTACAGCTCTCCACTTCTCCTCATCATCATCAGGAGTCTATAGAAAAGTGCAGACACCTACTCTTAACCCAACACTCAGCTTCCACAACACTCAAAACTATTTTTTGGCTCTTTTGTAATTTTAATCGAGGTATTACTATTCATTTTTAAAAATTCTCTCTTATAAGCACCATATTTTAATATCTAAGTCAATATTGGGGGAAAGAAACACCACCAAAAACTTCCCTTGGGAACAAAACAATGATGTTCATTCCTCCAAAAATCCACATTGAAAGTCTATCATAACCAAAACAAAAAAAAGCCCACGGAGAAATAAAAAGTAACAAAAATCACATTCTAGGGTGTTAGGACATTTGGCAGTCTTTACTGTGCTGTCGAACCATCCTTCAGCTGGCTTTCAAAAAAATAACACCCTAAGCACATCAAAATATACATTTGCCATTTGCTTTTTAAAATTAAAAATAATAATTAAAAAGAAAACTTCAAGGAATTCACAATCAATTGCCTGACTTGTTTCAATGTCATGTACAGCATATGGAAGTGAAAAAGGCCATTTGCAGCACTTGTGATTAAGGGATATTCATCTTCAAGGTTTAGCTTTCTTCCAGACAGTGTGAAATACCCACAATTCGAAGTTTGAAGGGACATAGACGATCTCCTTTGAGAATTCCACAAGGCAATGCAGGCACCCAAGCTGTTCTTCGAAGGGTGGCAGGGCTTCTGTCAGATTGACACAGTTCCCACGTGTAAAATATTTCCCATCCTATTTCAATACATTCACTGAGGGGTCAAAAATCAGTCCGAGAAACTCCCACGTGGAATCTTGTTCCGGAGATGTGGATATTGGAACAGCTGTCAAATCATTAGTCACATAATCCAATTCTCTCCCTTCTCTGGTGTGCCTCTTCAGTACTGGAATACAGTCTTCTATCAGAGCCTGATAGCAGTCTCCTTTCAGATTGTCTACAACATCACCACATGTGTTTTGCATATATTTCTTACATCCATCAATCACCATTTGGTCAATCTCTACCATAGTGACCATCTTTGATTTTAGTTTGACTGTTTCACATAATATGCCCCCATCTCAGCCTCTGAGAGTCAGTACCTCTTTGCCAGTGCAATCTGCTTTGCTGCTGCCCATGATGGCCCAGGTATATGCAAATCACTCTGCCAAATCAACATCTCTACTAAGGATGAGAATATTTCCAAATTGCTTCTAGTGTAGAATTTTAATGTTCCAATAAGGTGAATCTTCATTATATACCACTTCATCTATGTCATATTCGACCAGGCACCCATTGGTGGTGGACCAATGTCTGTTGATGGCCCCTCTTCAGACTACGGGTGGTAATGGCTTCACCAGCCCAGTACTGTCTTGACTCAATTCTTTCATTCTTTTTTCTACTTTGTTCAAAAGGCTGTCGATCTCTTCTTTGCCCTGCAGGTCATCATTGTAACTCTGAAGGTCCAGCAACATCAATCCATGTAGGTAAATTCTCAAATTGGCAAAGATGCCGTTTTTGTGTTTCCATTTGTAGATTGCTAAATAGCCACGGTCCTGCCAGGTGTGCACTGACTCTGCCATCCCGTGCTCCTGGAAAATGGACTGGAGGCCTGTTAGAATGGTCTTGCCATCAGCTTTGGCACTGAGCATGAATTTGATCTTGCTGTGCCATGCTGCTGTCACAGTGAGGGGAGGCCCTCCTGTGCCATGCTTCAGGGAGGTGGCTGTGGGAGCCAGGGGGTGGGGGCATGCCCGTGTCAGGCTGTGGCCCACAGGAGTCAAAACAGTATGTTTTGAGTCTGCCAATGTTCATCTTGTTAAGTCCTTAATGCCTACTTGTATCAGTACCACAAGAAGCCCCAAAATCTCAAGTGCTTTTCTTATCTCTTATGTTCTAATGCTCATAAGGCTCAGCACACCTAGTATTCTGTCTCTTTCTCCCTATCCAACTCCTGAAACTCTCTGACTATGCCTCCTAGACTTCGAAGTCCACTGTTAGCAAAATGCCCAATATCCTCAACCTCATCTCTAAGTGTTCTCTTCACCTTTTTGTTCTCATGGAAGTATGGCTTGCCTTCCTAAGAGGCTGCTCTCTCACAACCCTCTCAAGTGACAGCTGACATTTTCCCTCCAATGCTTGCATCACTTGTGTCTGGAGATAGGAAAGTGGTGTCCTTGTTCTGCATTGCTACTTCTGGAACATTCTTCACCACTGCTCCCTGAAACCTACTGCTATAAATCTCCTTTCATCAGGTTATTTCACCCACTACTCTTAGATGTGGCTAGCAGACTCAGACCTCCAGGTAACTCCACAACTTTCCTGATTGACTCCCAAGTCAATGTCACTTCCTGAACACTAATCCTGTTTTAATCCTTGGCAATTTAATATACACACAGATATTCATTCGAACCAGTACAACCCGTAGACCTGGGCAAACAAGGACTTGGTCTCCATGCTCCATGCCTTAAACAACTCTAAAGTTTAAGAGTTAGAGACCACCTCTCTGGTGGCCAGGTTCTTTTGGTGGGGTCACTTAAGCCTACACCCAGATCCACGTGGACCCTATCCCCGTTTCTCCCCTTCAGTGTGCTCTTCACCTTTCTTCTGACCCCAAAACTCACTGTAGTCTTGACCAAATGCCCCAAGGAGCTGCAGAGCTCCCACTTATGAAGTCAGCCGTGGATGTGTAGACAGGTCCTGGTTCTAGGAAGGCAGTTTGGCAAGTGGATTGCTCTGGTGGCTGGTGCCCCCATTTCCTTTCCAAAATTGTGGAAGATCGGCAACCAGAACCAGAAGGGTGCTGCCACATTGAGTTTGGGTAACTCGCATTGTTTCCATAGACACCCCGTCTCCTACCCTCCTACTCTTCCTCTTATTTTATGTTTTTAAAAATTAGTTTGTTTGAATCAAGATCCAAACAAGGTCTACCATACATTGCAATTGGTTGATATGTCTCTTAAATCTCTATTTATCTATTGGTTCATCCTTCCTTTCTTTTCCCTTCATAATTTACTATAGATGAAGAAACCTTATGTCCTGTAGAGCTCTCCACAGTCTGAATTTTACTGATTTTGTTCCCGTTATGCTATTTAATAGGCTCTGCTGCTCCCTGTATTTCCTGCAATCCAGAAAATAGATCTAGAGGCTTATCAGAGGCAGGGTCTTTTTAAAATGAAACTACTACATATATATCATTTAATTAGGAGGCATATACTAATTGTCTCTTTTGTGATGTTAGCAGTTATTGACGATTATTGCTATTTATCTACTATTTCATTTGGGTTTTGCTAAATGATAAAATTCTAATGAATATTTCTTGAACAGCCATCCTCCTATACTTTTATGAGATGGTTGATAGCAATATGGTGGGGTAGGTTTTCCTTGTCTTTTTAATGTGAGGGAGATACGAGACAAAACCTAGGACTTGCACAAGTTATTGAATCTAATAATGAGGCACAACCCACCCTCCATTACAAGCAATCTGAAGGTTTACACTATCAGTGTAAGGGAAACCAGAGACCAATTCTCCCTACCACTACCAATATAGGGGACTACCGAAAATGTTGCCTTGATGCTTAGTATAGCAAGGGAATGTGGCTATCGAGTAGAGGTAGAATATGCTTACCTGAGAAATTTCAACTGAATGCAAGTCATAGAGATCTCTAGCCCCAAATTCTCAATAAACTATGAATTCAGTTTAATATTGGGTTGGCAATTTCCCAGTCCCTGATAGAAAGAAATGCAAATCCTATGTGGAGGAGCCCTCCTTCATCCTGGAGTTCAAAAAAAAAAAAAATCACACAAATAAATGAAAGTTAGAAAATAATGAAGTACGCAAAATAACAATACACAAGGAAGCATGATACCATGAAGGAGCACCAACACAAATAACAGAAGAAACTTCAATCTTTTCCTGATGAAAGACTTCAGATGTTAGAACTATTGCTCATAATTTTTACTTTACTTAAAGAAAAATATATGCAGGCAATAGGAAACTATAAGGAATAACCAATCATATTTAAAAAGGCGCCAAATCAATCTTCTATCCAACTCTGCTGGTTGCCCTACCAGCATTCAGTACAACTTCCACACATATATGCATACTTTATGCTTGCCTTAAAGAATCCTGATTTTATTTAGGGATTTACCTTTTAAAAAAATGACACACATATATTTAACAATACAGTTTTCTACAGAATGCTAAGAGCACTTTTCATATTTTACAGAAGGGCTTGAAACAATATGGGCCTTCTATTAATACTCATACCATAGCACAACCAAATATAACTCCTACATAGATGCATTACAATGTGCTTAGAGTTTAAAGGCTCGATGGAAGTAAGGCGAAAAAGACTATATAAGGTATTTTACATAACTAATTGAAAAATAAATGCAAAAAAATAGTAAATAAAATTTAATATGGTCTCATGTGCCCCGAGGAAAGTGGTGCCTGATTTGGAGGAGTGATTGCTATGTGCAAATAATCTATTTGGAACTGCTCCCACTATAGGGCATTCATCATCCACCCCTTTTCTATCAGACATGACAATGCCAATTTCCTTTACTTGATAGCAATGTCTTTTAAGATCCACAAAACAACTGCAAAATTTAAGTTTGTGCCCTTCTTTCTAGCTTCTGGGTAGACTTCTTTTATTAATCTAGTCAGTTAATTCAAGGTTGCATCCATCTAAGTGTAGATCTGCCACTCGCTAGACCCCAGGACAGCTTGGGCATGTCTTTTCTTGGTCGGTGGGTGTCTCCGGCTCTTTCTTAATTTCTTCCAGTGCAATTCATGACTCCACTGCCATCTTCTTCTGATAAGCTCTCAAGATTCTTGCCCAGACCTCTGGCCTCCTCAGCAAACTGAGATCTACCACTTTTCACATGACCATGTGCTTTTGGGAATGGGCACATTACATTGTAATTGGTCCAAATCAGTCATGTTAATTCCTCTCTCCCTTCCAGTTATTGGTTTGGGCATGGACTTGTTACACAATTCTGCTCAATGACATTTGCAGGGAAGATTTCTAGACAGCTTTTGGGAAAGCTCCTCCTGAAAATATAAATGAAGCAAAGAAGTCCGATTTGTGGCTTTAGACATTATTTTCTTGAATGTGACACATAGAACTTTGCAAATATCCTGGAATCATGGAGGAGAGGTAGTCTGATGACATAACACATGAAGGATGTGAGAGTTAAGTGAATTTCAGAGAAGTGGAGCCAGAGCCCTGGTGTGCCATGTCTGGAACAGCCCTACTTCTGTTGTGTAGTAATAAATTTCCTCTTTTTTTTTTAGAGCCTCTTTAAGTTAGAGGCCTTTGCTCATAGCTGAAAGCATCCTTATACTCTCCCCAGCCCTAAAAGAGCACCTGGCACACAGTAGATACTCCACAAATGTCTACTGATTTGAGTTGAACTGTGTTTCAAGTTTATTTCCTTTGGGAAAATAAGAAGGATGTCTCCATCTGTTGTATTCCAAGTTTCTAGCACAGTTACTACATTATGGAAGGTGTTTGACAAATATTTGCCTAAAGTCAGAACGGCTTCAGGATCTTAGCAAGCAAAAGGAAAAATTTAGGAGTCCAGATGGAAAGCTGGAAATGAAAAAAATATTAACTCAATGAAAACTTAAGTTCTGGGAGCATTTTTCTGCTCAAACTGCCACGGAAGAAGTTGCCCCAGGCAGGGTCAGAGAAAGAAACTTGGAAGAGGTCTCTAGCCTCCTCTGGTGGCTCAAAGGGGAAGGCAGTGTGTCACTTAGAAGTGTGTGGCAGGGTAGAGATGGGGAAGGAAGATGAAAATGCCCACAAGATATATTTTTTGCTGAAAGAGGCAGATTTTGATATCTGGAAAACATTCTTGTTAAGAAGGAGAGATGAATTAAAGGAAACTCTAGGCCATTCAGGACTGTACGACGGGTTTGCCTCATGGGCCCATAACTGCATCTCACTATGTTGTTTGTTCCTATATTATCTGCACATCTAGGATAAGGTAGTTTTTGTCACTCAGAAAATGTCTGACCTCAGTAAATGTGGCAACTGGTAAGATGCAAGGAAGCGGGGTGTTCCTGATGTTTCAGTCCCAGGAAGAGGAGCTACCATTACCTGAATGGTGACTGAGAAGACTGGAACCACATCATACAGCGTTGTGGGGTCACAGTGATTAGTTTGGAGACTCCAAAAAGAAGTAGAGCTTCCCAGAAGAAGCACAATTCACCTCTTTTAAATCACTCCATGATTACACAGTGATTTAACATGCAAACTCCTTTGCCTGTTCGCGTGTCTCAAGTCAATGCCTACCAGAGAGCCAAAGCCTTCACTGCAGAGGAAGTTCTGAACGACTACAGGCCAGGATGGTTTGACTCATCTCTGCCCTCAGCCACCCCAGTGCTTGCACAGTAGGTCTGTGAACCCTCAACCAATGAGGGATGAGAATACATGGATATTCTGGGTTAACTGGCATACCCCATAGACTCATCAAGTTTCTCTACTTCTTTTTTTTAAATTAATTTATTTTTTATTTCAACAGGTTTTTAGGGGAGCAGGTGGTGTTTGGTTACATGAATAAGTTATTTAGTGGTGATTTCTGAGATTTTGGTGCACCCATCACCCAAGCAGTGTACACTGTACCCAATGTCTTTTATCTCTCACTGCCCTTCCACCCTTTCCCCCGAGTCCCTAAAGTCCATTGTATCATTCTTATGCCTTTGCGTATCCATAGCTTACCTTCCACTTATGAGTAACAAGATATGATGTTTGGTTTTCCATTCCTGAGTTACTTCACTTAGAATAATAGTCTCCATTTACGTCTAGGTTGCTGCGAATGACATTACTTCATTCCTTTTTATGACTGGGTAGTATTCCATGATGTGTGTGTGTATATATATATGTATACCACATTTTCTTTATCCACTCATTGATTGATGGGCATTTGGGCTGGATCCATATCTTTCCAATTGCAAATTGTGACACTCTAAACATGCGTACAGCCAATCAATCTTCGACAAAGCAAACTAATACGTAAAGTTGGGAAAGGACATGCTTTCCAAAAACTGGTGCTGGGATAATTGGCAAGCCATATGTAGAAGAATAAAGCTGGATCTTCATCTCTCACCTTATATACAAATCAACTCAAGATGGATCAAAGACTTAAATCTAAGACCTGAAACCAGACAAATTCTAGAAGATAACATTGGAAAAATTGTCATTCTAGACATTGGCTTAAACAAAGATTTCATGACCAAGAAACCAAGAGCAAATGCAACAAAAACAAAGATAAATAGAGGGGACTTAAACTAAAAAGCTTCTGTACAGTAAAGAAATAATCAGCAGAGTTGACAGCCCACAGAGTGGGAAACAATCTTCACAATTTATACACCTGACAAAGGACTAATATCTAGAATCTATAAAGAACTGAAACAAATCAGCAAGAAAAAAAATTCCATCAGAAAGTGGGCTGAGGACATGAGTAGACAGTTTTCCAAAGAAGGCATCCAAATAGCCAACGAGCATATGGAAAAATGCTCAACATCACTAATTATCAGGGAAATGCAAATCAAAACCACAATGCGATACCACCTGACTTCTGCAAGAATGGCCATAATCAAAATCAAAATAATAGACATTGGTCTGGATGTGGTGAAAAGGGAACACTTTTACACTGTTGGTGGGAATGTAATCTAGTACAACCACTATGGAAAACAGTGTGGAGATTCCTTAAAGAACTAAAAGTAGAACTACTATTTGATCCAGCAACCCACTCCTGGGCATCTACCCAGAGAAAAAGAAGTTTATCTACTCCTGTGTAAAATTAATCAAGCTATACCCACCACCTGAGATACCAAATACCACTTTCTCTACTGTATCTCTGCAGCCATTACAGGGAAAAGCATCCTGCCCAGCTCCACACTTGTTAACTCCTAGGTTCAACTGCATATATGGCCCTCATTACTTACCAGTTTCATTATAAATAATTCCATTTCATTTCCTGTAGTACAACAGCTTTTTGAGGGCAAGGACATCACATTTTGTACAACATTAAATCCCACGAACTCTCCAACACAGTGGAGGTGCTAAACCTTTCATATGAAAGGTGCTAAACACATTTTGAATAATTGTTCACACATTTAATTAATCTTTCACTTTTTTTCTGGAACTTTGTTTTCCAAAATAAGGATTATCAAGAGTTTTTCTATATGAGGAACTCATGGTTTTAAATTCTGCAGTGCCTTCTTTGGAGGGGTAATGGCATAACAATATCTGGAGAAACTTACATATCTATAGTTTTTTATTTAGTTAAAAAAATGTGCCCCTTTTGTGACAAGAGTAATCTCTTTGAATTTTTTCTCTCTCCTTTTCGTTCAGTGACTTCTCCTGCTGCTCTAAGCTCTGTAGCAAGTGTTATGGATCCTCTGTATCCAGATGATTTATAGCTCAACTCTGAATATTCCCATGGGTCTTCCCCATTTTTACTGGCTAGAATTTCTTTTTAACATTCTACTATAGGTCTGTTAATGCATTGAGTTCTATTAAATTATTTTCCTGCTCAAGGGAAAATTATCATCTTCATGTTCAGAATTTGTCTTGTATAATCTTCCTGCTCCAAATTAGTGTTCTAACACTCAGCTTTTCTATTTTAATAATAGACATGCTGATTTCCCTACATGATCTAGCTATTAAAAATGCATGTAGTAAGCTCTCAGGAAGTTAGGTTCACTTCTATTTTTAGCATGATCTAAAGGTATTGGTGCTGACCAACTTTTGGGTCACAAATGGCTTTTTATTTTGAGAAGCAGCAACACAATGAGTGTTAATGATGGAAACATTCGGTATTAATAGTCTGTCTAATTGGTTTTCCCTTTCTCTACACTTAGACTACAGCTCTTCCCTGATGATAAAGATATTTTTAAAACTATCTCTTCACTCAACTCCCAGTCCCAAGTTTGGTTTCTGGATACTCTATTAGCCATTTCCTGCATGACAGTGCATCCTACACCAACATTAAATCTCCCATGATGCAATTTGTGCCCACTTTTATATGCATCGGCAGCTCAGAACTGCAGGTTCTTTTATAACTCCTGCTCGGTGCCTCTTCTCCACATACTTTCCAGAGATTCTCTGCAAATCATACTTTTATGACTGACATAAAGTCAAATCAAGCTTATCCTAGGTTATTGTCAATTCCAAGGGAAGGAGAAGGAAGCCTCATTTTGGCATTAGGTCTAAGCTATAGTTTACTAAAAGCTCTGTGTTTGAGGACTGTGGGGCACTCGCCTGCTCTCTCAAGAAAATGAGGAAAGCAGCATCTACCCTTTTTCCACCCACTTGTCATTCATCCCACGGGAGGTGGAGTCACATTACTAATGGATACCCTAAAAGTATGGTGGGTTCCATCTTGTCCCTCTGCCTCGCTGCCTCAGATATCACCTTAAGGCTGTGCAACTCCTGCATCCAGAAGAGGTAGCTCATCTCTGAAGACTTCCTGAAAATGTAGGCATTGGGAGTCCTTGGAAGAACAGAAGTTGGTCTAGGATTTCTATCAAAGAGATCTCAAAACACATTTCTCCAAATTGTCCCAGAGGGAATGCAGAAGTAGCACGGTGGATAGAAGATATTCCAGATCATCACTTCTCAGTATGCTCAGTAAAGAGATTTCCTTGATAGGTAAGACCAGAAGAGCACAGAGCACAGTGTTCATAAACTACCAGAAGATGGCTAGAACTTGACATGCAGGCTTGACATTTTGGTACCATATCATTTTTATAGTCACCTTCTACATACCACCCTTCCCAAAGAAGACAAAGTCCAGACAGAGTTCAAAGATAAGTGGGAATGAGCAGTGCTCTTAGAGATGGATTGTGCTGAGACCTCAGAGTCCCAGAGAAGGCAGAGCTATGTATTCTTACTTACAAAGCACATCTAGATTAACCTCAGGGGAGAAGAAGAGACTGAAGTGCCACCACAAATTGCTATCTACTTCCTTACAGAGTGCCTTGACCTCAGGGACAGTAGAAACCTGCCTGATAGAACAAGGCCTGGGTACGAGACTAAAGACAGTTGTCTCTGTGGTGTGAGAGTTCCTCTTACCTGGAAGCACATGCACATAAACAGGACACTTGATGAAGCTCTCTAGAGTAAAAGGAGCAAATGGAAAGAACTCTGCTTGGATCACAGGTAGGTGGGCAGTGGAAATCTGATGAGGGTTCAGACTGGTGAAATACCCCAGGAACTCAGTCTCCTCTCCAGGATGAGAGAAGCCTAGCATCCTGGGTGTGAGTTGGTGCCCTAGAGACCTGGGCTGGTCTCAGGTGTGGGGCAGGACTGGACTCCAAGCTGCAGACTGTGGAAGATTACCTGAGAGACAGTTTCCAGGAATAAGTGATAAGCCAGCAGACAGTACAACTGAGGTGTCAATACAAAGGGGCTGCACAGACCCGGAATCTAATTATGTGTCCTGTTTTCACTGTAGGATCTGCAAACATCAGAAAATGAACCTGAGACTAACTTAGGCCACAAAAGGGTGTGTGTGTGTGTGAGAGAGAGAGAGAGAGAGAGTGTGTGTGTGTGTGTGTGTGTGAGTGAGAGAGAGAGAGAGGGAGGGGGACAGAGAGAGAGAGAGAGAGAGAGAGAGAAAGGGGGGATTGAAGACAGTGAGAAAGACAGAGAGGAGAGAGGTTGGAAGAAAACCAAAGAGAGGAGAAGCAAAGACAATTCCCCAAAGAACTGAAGAACCAGGTTTGGGAAAGACAGGAGCCAGGAGATGGTTGAACTCTCAGAAGCATCTTTTTAGGCTCTGCCTTTGGAATGATTCAGCTGCCTCTGCATTTCATCCTTGTGTGTCTAGCCTGGGATTCCCAGGAGAGTCTGAAAGGCCCAACCTGGGGCACATGACAAGTGGAGGGATAAGCTGCCTGACTGATATACTCACCAGGACCACAGGCAAAGTGAGGCCTGAGCGGAGGGGCCCTGTGCAGGACAAAACAAGAGACCCTCGCTACAGGGCATCAGAATGACGATCAGGGATGTCAGAGGCTTGACTGAAAGGTAGAGAGTACAACAAGGAGAGATGCCCAAAGGCAAGGGTCACTCTCCAGCACTCCCACAGCCCCACTGAGGTGAGAGGATGGAGCCATGAATGGAGTTGCTCAGACAGATGGAGCAGCCATAAAGTCAAACAGATGGCCTGGAAGGGGAGGCAGCCCCTGTCCTCCTTAGTTGATTCTCAAAGCATATGGTGTTGATATAGAAAATCTGCACCCCAGATTCTTGGCAGAGAGCAGTTATAACTTCAAACCTTCTTCTGTTCATTTCTTATCAAAAGATCAGTTGTAACTAAAAAATATTGAGGAAGGAGCTGAAGACCATGCAATGCATCCATTTGATATTTTGAATGTTACACCCCTATTATGTGAGACCAACTGGGTGAGCTGCATACCTGAAATCTTTTTCTTTTTTTTTCTTTGCACTTCATTTTTTGTATACTTTGCAGATGGTATTAATTACACTGATGCAATTGTGTTATGCCATTAACCTGTATATAACGTATTATAAAACACATTTTACTAGTGTGGGGATGGTGGCAAGGGCTTTGCTCTCTAGGTCGGGCTGTGTATCCTTTAAGGTGACCTAAGGAACTTTTCTTTCAATTCTTGGTATGAGTAAAAATTGTGATACCTGTATGCAAATAGTTTATTTTGTCTTAGTTACATTTCATCCTCTTATATAGCTTTTGGTAAAACCTCTTTCATTCTTCTTGGAATGTTTCAAGATATAAATAAATAAGAATATAGACAAAATTATTTTTTCAACCGTTTTTAGATCAGATAATTGCTACTGTGTTAACTATTTTGAAGAGTACAAAGACATTGAAAACTTTCCAGTCAATTATGAAACTGGAAAACCATGACACAAAAAAACCTACAGTGATAATACAAACACACACATGCGCGCGCACGCGCGCACACACACACACACACACACACACTATAGAACAATCTCAAGTGTGGACAAAGATGCAAAAATCCTGAACAAAATCCCAGCAAATTGGATTTGGCATTATATGTATTTTTTAAAAACAGTAAACACAACCTCATAGGTTTCATCAGGATGAAGGCATACTCTAGCATTAGGAAATACATTAATAATAATCATATGATGACATAAGAAATTTCCATGGTTATCTCAATATATGTTAAAATGTTAATTCTTAAAATTTCACACCCACTCCTGACTCTTTAGAAATCTAGGTATAAGGAAATACATTCTCAAGAAGATAATATTTATGTCAAACTGACAACCACGTAATCCTTACTAAGCAAACACTGGGGCATTCCCATTAAAATAAGAATGAAATAAAGAGGCCTATTATCATCAACACTATTTAGCTTGGTTTTACAAGCTCTGGCTAATGGAATACAAACATGGACCAAAGATTTGGAACTTAAGAATAAGAAAAAAGTGGAAGAAACTATCATGATTGATAGTTGTTAGAACTGTAAATGGATAAACATCAGGAGAAAGTCAGTTTAGTAAAATGGCTGAATATAGACACGTGCAAAAATTCATAACTACTCTACATATTGGCAATAATCCATTATAAGGTATAACTGGAAAAGATACTATTTATAAAAGGAAGAGAAAACATAAAATACCTAGAATAAACTTAGCAAGAAAATTGTGGCAACCACATGAATAAAATCACAACATTTTACTAAAAGATTTATAAGAAATGTTGAATACATAGAGACACATATACTCTTGAATGGAAAATCTGAATATTTTGAAGATATCTATTCTTCCAAAGTCAATGTATAGATTTAACAACATACAACATCTTAAAGGAATTTTAGGGGATTCGGAAAAAAATCAGTCTAGATCCTAACCTCATGAACTTTACCAAAATTAATTTCAAATAAAGAGTTATTATAAAATTATTAAGGCAGTTAAATACTAGATAAAATTGAAGTTTATATTTGTCAAACCTTTCAATCAGTGGAGAATTTCTAAGCTTAAAAGCAATGGAAGAAATTACAAATAACAATAATAATAATTCATTGACTGAATGCTTCCAAAGATACTGTGGAAAATTATACTAAATAACAAAGAAACTTTTTTAAGTCAAAAAATCACAGTCAGAAAAAAAAACTGGAAAATATTCACGACAAATATGAAAAAGTTTGATAGACTTGATAGTCTTACCACACAAAACACAAATTATAAAGGAAAAAAAAAAGACCTCAGTAAGTAAATGGACAAAGAAAATAAATTGCAAACCACCAAGGAGGAACTACAAACGATTAATGAAGAAATGCTCAAGTTTACTAATACTCAGTAAAATACAACTCAAAGTGACAATATCTTTTTTACAGAAACATTTTAAGAGAAAATTACATATTAGTTAATTTAGATCACATCTTTTTTCTTTAAGAACTCAAAGTAGTTAAAAAATCAATTGTAAAAATTGTTTTTAAGGTGAGAAAACCAGATTGAAACCAAAATAAAGTGAAACAGTAAGCCTTCCATGGTACTGCAAAGTGAGTTTTTAAACTTCCTACTGGCCAATGGCAAAATAAACACACATAGCTGTAAGACTCCAAATGACTATGGATACCAGTTGTTCACTTTTCCTTGGCAATGAAATCTGAGCAATTTCTCTACCATGCTTTTTTTTTTTTTTTAAAACAGGGTCCTTTGGTGACAGAGAGGACCATGTCTTCAACGAGATCTGTACAAAGATAGTTGTGCATGGTGCTTTCTCACAGCATCCCTTCATGTGACCTCAATTCAGTTACTTTTTAAAACAGGGAGGAGCATATGAAGATGAAACAACACAGAATGCTGGTTATAAAATGTCAGGAAATGTCCTTTCTGATAGACCCTGACAATGGTTTAAACTGGTGCTGCTATTTGAGGGGTTAAGGAAAAAATTTGCAACACATGTCAAGAGCTCTAACACCATTCCTACTGTTTGGTGCAATACTCCCCTTTCAGAGTCTATCCTAAAGTGGAACCCTAAAAGGAAACGTTGCCTGCAAAGCTGTTCAATGCAGTGTTATTTATAACAGCACAAACTGGAAACATCCTAAATATCTAACAATAGTAGACTGGCTTAGCATATTATGGTGGACCTGTTTGATAAAATATAAAGTAGCCATTCCAATGACACCAATGGACAGTTTCTAATAACATAAAGCATTAAATTATATTAAGAGAAAAACCTAGAGTGTAAAAATGGATGTGTAGTATGATCTCAACTACATATACTACATCTAATAGAAACACATGAAGGAAGTTTTCAAAATGTTAAAGATTCTTTCATATTTCTCTATACCATTCATAAAAAATTAGGTAGTTCTTTTTAACTAGAAAGAATAAATTTTGAAGTTCATTGTAGGCAGATGGCTTACTAAACAGATGTAATCACAGTGCTTAGTGTGAACTTTGATCCCCATGCAGAGGAAGCTAAGATAAATGTGTTTTTTCTATGTCTTTTATTTTTATAATTTCTGGTTTGCCACCTTCTGACAGATACTTAGTCTTCTGGCTTCGAGGTACTGATGCAAGACGTTTAAAAAGAAATATTTTACTTTAAAAATGTATATTCCATTTTATATTTTCAGTCACAGGTTGCTGTTACATAAGGTATTATAAGAAAATTTTATCAGGCAAGGGATACAATTATATTTTAAAAACCACAAATGCTCCTATTTGCTGAAGCTACATGTACTAAAGATTCAGATCAGTATTTTGTTCTTACTTGAAATCTTGTTTTTATGTAATATGTAATAATTTTGGGGGAACCAAAACATTCACAGATTTTTTTCCAGCGAAGTTAAAAAATGTGATATTAAATGAGCCTATCATCAACATCAAAACCGACCACTCACATAACAAAGGCAGTAATAAATTACACGGTTTGTTTTCCCTTTTAAGATTCTTTTAGATCTAATACTTGTGAGACAAAGGAAGACAGGAAAATAGCTTTCTCTGTTGTTCCTTTGATTATTCATAAATACATTGTTTGTAGAATTTAGATGTGTTTGATCTTAAAATCACTTTAACAATAGAAAAAATATTAGCAGTTAATATAGCATGTTGATGTTCTCACATGATATTTAAAAGAGGAAAGGTTAGGGAAAGGTTGACCTTAACCTTCTGAGCATCTCAATCCAGTTCAGGCCAAAATATAAACTGGATTTCTGCTACAAGGGATCCGGAGAAGGAGGAAAAAGATGGGGCCTTTCCTTGGTACTTGAATTGTAGACTCCTAGTGGCCAGGAACCATCTCTTCCTGATTTGCTCTGAGTAGGACCTAACACAACACCCCCCACAAAGAGGAGCCCTTAATAAATGCCTTTGGGGATGATGATGGCGGAAGTGATGTGCAATATGCAAAACTAAAACAGAGACTCTTAAGCTAACGGCTTCACTCCAAGTAGAAACAGCTATTCACATAAGTTTAATGCACACATTGTTTATTCTTTTTTCTTGTGTTGTTTTTGCAAAACCACATTTTGCAGGTCTAAAATGTGGTTGGTTTGCCACATTCATGCTTCAAGGAAGACTCCTGCTTGGTGGGAGGAGCCCTTAAGGCTCACATCTCCTCTCACGTCCAGGGCCTGAGCTCCGCAGTTTCCATGAAGAAAGAGAATGGAATCTGGATCTGGAGATCTGGAATCTTTCTCCTCCAGTCCTTTCTCAGATTTCTGTTCCACAGTCTCCTCACCTGTCCTGAAGTCTAGTATTAGCTTTATTCTCCCTCCGTATTGTGCAGCAGTGAGGGCTTATTATGAAATACCCAAAATATATTGTGTGGAATAAGAGTATACACTCATATTGATGCTGCAGCACTCCTCATGCTATGCTGTTCTTTTCCTCCCTTGTCCCTCACTACATTGTTATCATTATGTATTTTATTCCTTTTTAAAAAAATCGTTTCTGTAAGTTGTGATTGACAAAACTCATAGGCATCCAGGGTACATCTGCCTTTCTGAATAATTCAAAGGATATCATGTAAAATTGTTTAAATGTTGTTTATATCTCCTCAAATGTGTTTTAAAAACACTCAGTAAAAAACAAATAAGTCCTTTAGGAATAAAATGCAAGTTTCTTGGAGAGGCAAGGTTATAAAACTGTGGTGTTGAATTATAAAATCTTATTATATGTTTAAAAAACTCCATCTGTATTTCTCTCAGGGTTCTTATAAACAAAAGAGTATGAGACAATTCAATTGGAAAAGGAATCTATTAAATGATATTAAGCTGCTCAAAGGATATTGGGTCCTTCAGGAAGTCCTCTGTGAGGACCATAGGCTCAGGCTTAAAGCCTACATGGTGGGTGTGAATGTCCAAATCACATTATGGGCTGCTCAAGTAAAGATTCCCTGGCCATCAGCACTGGGCACTACTACCATGACTCCACCACCCTGGAAGGCCAGACCCTTCAGCACTGCTGCCCTCAAAGAGCCAGACACCTTCACCGCCACTTCTACCAGTAAATAGCTGCAGCACAGTGTGTGTTTTGCCACATTATTTTTTTCTGAAGTAAAGTCTTCACAAGGGTGTCCTAGGATTGGCTGAACCTAGGACACATATCTACATATTTGCTGCAAGGAAAACGAGGAAAGAATTCCTAGCTTCCCCTCTAGAAGGTGGGACACAAAATGGAGGAAATCTCACGCACACATGGGACAACAGAACAAGACAAACATGCTCTCGATAGGGGTGAATAATTCATCAGCTCCAGGAGGGAAAGGAGTCCAGTGAAGGGGACAATTGACTTCCGACTGGGTAAAGATTATCACATATTATAGACATATAAACTAATTTTATCTTCCAGTGTAAAGCAGGTCATTTTAATGGACCAGGTAGGGTGTTTATGGAGTTAAACCAAAGTATGAAAAAGCACTCACCATCTCAGGAGGGAGGGCAACATGGCGGATAAATGAGATGAGATAACACTCCATGTTTCTCCATAACATGCAATTTTGAACGCCTGCTTCATGGTCAGAAAAACCAATGCAATTCAAAAGAGGTATTGCTTTGTTCTCTGTACTGCTGTAAGAGCTCATGTGGGTTTAATTAAAAGCAACCCCAATGAGTTGGCTGGCTGCCATGGTAAGAAATGAAATATTACTTTTGATACTTTCATCTTCAAATTGAGCCAGGCCTATGACATGGTCACAACAAAAAGCCTTTCTTATTTCACAGATGTTTTTGCCAAGTCACCAGGGTAGACAGCCATAAAGTAATAAAAATTAAACATAGGAAAATTACATAGTTTTTTTTTTTCAGACACAACCAAACCCTGATATCAAAGTTCATGTAAATATCTGTCTTAGTCCATTTGTGCTGCCACAAATCAAAGTACCACAAACTGGGTAATTTATAAAGAACAGAAATTTATTTCTTACCGTTCTGGACTCTGGAAAATCCAACATCAAGGTGCCAGCAGGTTCATTGTCTGTTGAGGATTCGGTCTCTGCTTCCAAGATGGTGCCTTGTAGGCTGCATCCTCTGGAGGGAGGAACACTGTCTGTTGCATGGCAGAAGATGGAAAGGCGAAAGAAAAGCTACTTCCATCAAGCCCTTTTACAAGAGCACCTAATCCTGTTCACAAGGGCTCTACCTTCATGATGTCATCACCTCCTAAAGGCCCCACCCCTTAATATTGTTACAGTGGCAATCAAATTTCAACATGAACTTTGGAGGGAACATAAACACTGAAACCATAGTACCATCTATCAGACTCTTCCTCATCCCCTCCTTTCCATACTCTAAAAATTACATTAAATAAAAAAAATACTACCCAGTTTCTATTAGATAAAAATGGCAGCAGGTTTAATAAACGTTTTAGGGGTTACTAAGCTACTATACCCAGGGATAAAGAAACATCAGGAACAATGGAATCATTTCAGCTAAACACTCCTTCCTGGTTTTGTATACGAACAGGTAAAAAATGAGCCAAAATTTGCATCATTCTCTGTAAAGAAAATATCGTATCTTTGTTTTGCACTTGACATTAATATCGTCATGATTACTTGATCCATTTTTGCAATTCTCTTGATGTATATTTACTTCAAAATGTCCATTTTAGAAAGAAAGTTTCAAATGAATGACGGCAGTAGCATAAAGTTTACGGGGCAGGTTCCTATACCTCTCTGTATACTCTATAATTCTACATGTGACAGGGTTTCAATTCATATAAGCAGATAGGGATAATAATGTTTGATTCTCTATCCCCAAAATTAAAGCACAAAGACGAGAAGGTCTGGTTTTATTCCACTTAGATACAACACACTTAGATGTAACTCTTACCCAGAATACAATCTGGGGGGACAGAAGGACAGAATTTTATCTTTATCTGACATAGCTATCTCTGAATCAAACAGGGTTCCTTGCTGGAGTAAAGGTGACAAATTCAGACTTTGAGAAATTATTAGAAATTAATATGGGGAAATGATTTTAGTCATTTGATTTTGGTAATAAAGGTAACCCAGTGATTCATTGTTTATCATAAGTCAAAATATTTGTGATCCTTTACAGACCTTTGGAAATGATTTAGTTCAAGCATACTTCATTTCTTAAATTGCACCTGTCATTATTGCATTTTTTAGATATTGCTTTTTTTTTTTTTTTACAAATTGAAGGTTTGTGGCAACCTTGCATCGAGTGTCTATGGGGACCATTTTTTCCAACAGTATGTGCTCATTTTGTCTCTGAGTCGCATTTTGGCAATTCTCACAATATTTCAAGCTTTTTCATGATTATTACACTTGTCATAGTGATCTGTGATCAGTTATCTTTGATGTTACTATTGTAATTGTTTTGGGGCACCACAAACTGTGCCCATGTAAGATGTCAAACTTAATCAATAAATGTTGTGTTTGCTCCACCAACCAGCCATCTCCAAGTCTCTCTCCCTCTCCTCGGGCCTCCCTGTTTCCAGGGACATGACAATATTGAAATTAGGTCAATTAATTTCCTACAGTGGCCTCTAAATGTTCAAGTGAAAGAAAGAGTTGCACACCTTTCACTTGAACTCAAAAGCTAGAAATTATTAAGCTACATGAGGAAGGCATGTTAAAAGCTGAGATATACGCTAAAAGCTAGGCCTCTTGCACCACACAGTTAGCCAAGTTGTGAATGCAAAGGAAAAGTAATTGAAGGAAATTAAAAGTACTACTCCAGGGAACACACAAATGATAAGAAAGCAAAGCAGCCTTATTGCTGGTATGGAGAAAGATTCAGTGGTCTAGAGAAAAAATCAAACCAGCCACAACATTGCCTTAAGACAAAGCCCAGTCTGGAACAAAGCCCTAACTCTCTTCAATTCTATGAAGGCTGAGAGAGGTGAGGAAGCTGCAGGAGAAAAGTTTGAAGCTAGCAGAGGTTGTTGATTCAAGAGGTTTAAGAAGCTGATTCCATAATTCAAAAGTGCAAGATGACGCTGCACTTACACAAAAGTGCAAGTAAAAGTGTTGATGTAGAAGCTGCAGCAAGTTATCCAGAAGATCTAGCTAAGATCATGATCATCGGTGAAGGTAGCTACAGTAAACAACATATTTTCAGTGTAGACGAAACAGCCTTCTCTTGGAAGAAGACGCCGTCTAGGACTTGCCCAGTTAGAAAGGTTAAGTCAATGATTGGCTCAAAGGACAAGTTGATTCTCTCATTAGAGGCTAATGTAGCTAGTGACTTTAAGCTGAAGTCAATGTTCTTTAACTACTCAAAAATCATAGGGCCCTTAAGAATTATGCTAAATCTACTCTTCCTATGCTCTATAAAGGAAATAAGAAAGCCTGAGCGACAGTATATCTGTTTACAGCATGGTTTACTGAATGTTTCAAGTGCACTGTTGAAGCCTACTGCTCATTAAAAAATTTTTCTTTCAAAATATTACTGCTCATTGACAATGCGCCTAGTTACCCAAAAGCTGTGATGGAGATATACAATGAGATTAATATTGTTTTCTTGCCTGCACACAAAATCCATTCTGCAGCCCATAGATCAGAGTCACTTCAGTTTTCAAGTCTTGGTATTTAAGAAATGTATTTTGTAAGGCTATAGCTGCCATAGATAGTTATTCCTCTGAGAGTTCTGGGCAAAGTAAATTGAAAATCTTGTGGAAAGAATTTTTCACTTTAGATGCTATTAAGTAATATTTGTGATTCATGGGAGGAAGTCAAAATATCAACATGAACAGGAGTTTGGAAGAAATTGATGCCAACTCTCGTGGATGATTTTGACGGGTTTAAGACTTCGATGGAGGAAGTAACTGCAGATGTGGTGGAAATAGTAAGAGAACTAGAATTAGAAGTAGAGCCTGAAGATGTGACTGAATTGCTACAATGTCATGATAAAACTTGAATGGATGAGGAATTGCTTCTTATGGATGAGCAAAAAAAAAAAAAAAGGATTTCTTCAGATGGAATCTACTCCTAGTGACGATGCTGTGAACATTGCTGAAATGACAACAAAGGATTTACGATAGGACATAAGCTTAGTTGATAAACCAGGGTTTGAAAGGATTGGCCTCAGTTTTGAAAGAAGTTCTATTGTGGGTAAAATGCTACCAAACATCATCGCATGCTACAGAGAAATCCTTTGTGAAAGGAAGAGTCCATTGATGCAGCAAACTTTATTGTTATTTTATTTTAAGAAATTGTCACAGCTACCCCAGCTTTCAGCAATCACCATCCTGACTGGTCAGCAGCCATCAACATTGAGGCAAGACCCTCCACCAGCAAAAAGATTACAACTTCCTAAAGGCTCAGATGATTGTTAGCATTTTTTAGCAATAAAATATATTTTAATTCATTTTGGGAGGCCGAAGAGGGCGGATCACGAGGTCAGGAGATCGAGACCATCCTGGCTAACATGGTGAAACCTTGTCTCTACTAAACAAAATACAAAAAATCAGCTGGGCGTGGTGGCGGGCGACTGTAGTCCCAGCTACTCAGGAGGCTGAGGCAGGAGAATGGCATGAACCTGGAAGGCTGAGCTTGCAGTGAGCTGCGATCACGCCACTGCACTCCAGCCTGGGCAACAGAGTGAGGCTCTGTCTCAAAAAAAAAAAAAAAGAAAATATATATATATATATGTATAAATATATTTATGTATGTATATATTTTTTAAAAATTAAAGTACGTTTTATAGACATAATGCTATTGCATCCTTAATAGCCTAGAATATAGTATAAACATAACTTTTATATGCACTGGGAGACCAAAAAATGCACATGACTCTTATTGCATTATTTGCTTTATTTTAGTGGTCTGGAATCAAACATTCAGTATCTCTAAAGATATGCATACTTTCATTCTAAAGCATTCAAAATTTGAATAAATGCAAAAGATCATGGTAAAGTATTATAAAAGGCTATTATGAGTTTTATAAAATCTATATGTATTTAGTATTCAGAAGGAATCATGAACTATTCTTATTTATACTGTAAACTGTGATTAGATTTGCTTTGCAATACTAACTTCAAATTCTAACTTCTAGTCACATTCTTATTATAAGGCGAATTATCTCACAATTTATTCTGTTCCAAATTTAATTTTGTAATAATGAAAAGATAGAATATTCAGCACTTGGAATATTCTCCTTCAGGTCTTAAGAGATTCCTAGTCTATGTCTCTATTCTAATAAGCAGTTATAAGTATGTCTTTGCCAACATTTATTTCTTTTCACTCTAAGCTCCATAGAAATGAGAAGTTAATCAGGTGTGATAGTTGGAGCAAATAAACCTGACTTTGTTCTGGGTAGGCTTCAGGGATGTAAGTCAGGATTGGATAGGAGACAGTTAGCTTGGAGTTGTCCTGGCAGTAGAACACCCAAGTGTTGCAACAAGTTTGTTCCAGGGTTGATGGGGGAATTTGGTGCACTCCAGGGTAGATCAAAGATCTGAAATGAATTTCCTTTGTAAGAGCATAATTCTCACATAGACCCAGACCCCACCTGAGTTATTCATTGTCATTTATTTCAATTAAGGTAGCTCAGGTGTAGATACAGTTTTAGGACTCTCCTTGGGTGCCTCTCCTCTCACCATAGCCAATTTTCTGTCTGCACCTGCACCTCTGGCATTTATCCAGACATAATGCCCAGCCCAAAGTAGATTTATCAAATACATAAATGCAAATGAGGGAAGAAATAAAATAAGCCATAATAATATCTCTGTGTTAAATAAGTTTTAACCACACCTTCAAAAAGTTCCCTCTAAAATAAAGAAATGGACATTACATAGTCCGTATAAAGTACATCATTGTCAAATAAAGGATAGAAGAAAAAGAAATTACTGAATAATTCAAATTATTCATAAACATTAATGCTGTTTCAAGGAAAAATATTTTCTGTTTGCCGTAATTTTTCGGGTTGGCCATAAACTTTGATCAAAATTATTAGTCCAGCTGGTGAAGCCTTAACTTCATTCAACCCAGAACAATTATGATAATAATAATTGTAGTCAGTTACATTTCTCTGTGTTTTTGCATATAATATAATCTATAATATTCACAAAACCCATGGATAATAGGCATTGATATACAGTAGAGGTGAGAAAACTGAAACATTTAAATAGTTTGTTTAAGGTCACATGTCTAGTTAACAGCAGAACCAAAATTCAAACCTAGGATATTGAGCTTATGAACAAAGAACTGTAGCTCCAGTTATATTATAAAGTTAATTTTATTTAAAACTTACTTCATTATTTGAAACCAATGAGAAGAAAGAGACAATGTATTAGAATCTCTGGGACACATCTAAAGCAGTGTTAAGAGGGAAATGTATAGTACTAAATGCCCATATCAGAAAGTGGGAAATATCTCAAATCGACACCCTAGTATCAAAATTAAAAGAACTAGAGAAGCAAGAGCAAATAAATCCAACAGCTTGCAGAAGACAAGAAATAACTGAGATCAGAGCAGAACGGAAGGAGATAAATACACGAAAAACCCTTCAAAAATCAATGAATCCAGGAACTGTTTTTTTAAATTAACAAAATAAATAGACTGCCAGCTAGACTAATAAAGAAGAAAAGAGAGAAGAATCAAATAGACATAATAAAAAATGATAAAGGGGGTATCACCACTGATCCCACAGAAAAACAAACTACCATCAGAGAATACTATAAACACCTCTATTCAAATAAACTAGATAATCTAGAAGAAATGGATAAATTCCTGGACATATACACCCTCCCAAGACTAAACCAGGAAGAAATCAAATCCCTGAATACACCAATGACAAGTTCTGAAATTGAGGCAGTAATTAATAGCCTACCAACCAAAACAAAAACAAACAAACAAAAAAACACAAAGCCCAGCACCAGACAGATTCACAGTAACATTCTGTCAGAGGCACAAAGAGAACATGGTGCCATTCTTTCTGAAACTATTCCAAACAATTGAAGAAGAGGGACTCCTACCTAACTCATTTTGTGAGGCCAGCGTCATCCTGATACCAAAACCTGGCAGAGACGCAACAAAAAAAGAAAACTTCAGGCCAATATCCCTGAAGGACATCCATGCAAAAATCCTCAATAAAACACTGGCAAATGAAATCCAGCAGCACATCAAAAAGCTTATCCACCACGATCAAGTCGACTTCATCCCTGAGATGCAAGGCTGGTTCAATAGACACACATCAATAAATGTAATCCATCACATAAACAGAACCAATGACAAGAACCACATAATTATCTCAATAGATGCAGAAAAGGCCTTTGATAAAATTCAACATCCCTTCATATTAAAAACTCTCAATAAACTAGGTGTTGATGGAACATATCTCAAAATAATAAGAGCTATTTTCAACAAACTCATAGCTAATAGCATACTGAATGAGCAAAAGTTGGAAGCATTCCCTTTGAAAATCAGTACAAGACATGGATGCCCTTTCTCACCACTCCTATTCAACATAGTATTGGAAGTTCTGGCCAGGGCAATCAAACAAAAGAAAGAAACAAAGGTATTCAAATAGGAAGAGAGGAAGTCAAATTGTCTCTGTTTGCAGATGACATGATTCTATATTTAAAAAACCCCATTGTCTCAGCCCAAAAACTCCCTAAGCTGATAAGCAACTTCAGCAACGTCTCAGGATACAAAATGAATATGCAAAAATCACGAGCATTCTTATTCACCAACAACAGGCAAGCAGAGAGCCAAATCATGAATGAACTCCCATTCAAAATTGCTACAAAGAGAATAAATAAAATACCTAGGAATACAGCTTACAAGGGACATGAAGGACCTCTTCAAGGAGAACTACAAACCACTGCTCAAGGAAACAAGAGAGGACACAAACAAATGGAAAAACATTCTATGCTCATGGATAGGAAGAATCAATATCACGAAAATTGTCATACTGCCCAAACTAATTTACAGATTCAGTGCTATTCGCATCAAACCACCATTGACATTCTTCAAAGAATTAGAAAAAACTACTTTAAATTTTATATGGAACCAAAAAAGAGCTCATATAGCCAATACAATCCGAGGCAAAAAGAACAAAGCTGGAGGCATCATGCTGCCTGACACTAAACTATACTACAAGACTACAGTAACCAAAGCAGCATGGTACTGGTACCAAAACAGATATACAGACCAATGGAACAGAACAGAGACCTCAGAAATAACACCACATGTCTACAACCATCTGATCTTTGACAAACCTGATGAAAACAAGCAATGGGGAAAGGATTCCCTATTTAATAAATGGTGCCAGGAAAACTGGATAGCCATATGAAGAAAATCGAAACTGGACCCCTTCCCTACACCTTATACAAAAATTAACCAAAGATGGATAAAAGGCTTAAATGTAAACCCCAAAACCATAAAAACCCTAGAAGAAAACCTAGGCAATACCATTCAGGACATAAGTATGGGCAAACACTTCATGATGAAAACACCAAAAGTAATTGCAACAAAAGCCAAAATTGACAAATGGGATCTAATTAAACTAAAGAACTTCTGCACAGCAAAAGAAACTACCATCAGAGTGAACAGGCAACCTACAGAATGGGTGAAAAGTTTTGCAATCAACTCATCTGACAAAGGTGTAATATCCAGCATCTACAAGGAACTCAAACAAATTTACAAGAAAAAGAAAAAAAAAAGAAAAAACAACCCCATCAAAAAGTGGAAAAGGATATGAACAGACACTTCTCAAAAGAAGACATTTATGCAGCCAACAAACATATAAAAAAAGCTCAACATCATTGATCATTAGAGAAATGCAAATCAAAAACCACAATGAAATACCACCTCATGCCAGTCAGAATGTCAATTATTAAAAAGTCAAGAAACAATAGATGCTGGCAAGGGTTTGGAGAAATAGGAATGCTTTACACTGTTTTTGGGAATGTAAATTAGTTCAATCATTGTGAAAGACAGTGTGGCGATTCCTCAAGGATCTAGAACCAGAAATACCATTTGACTTTGGGTATATACCCAAAGGAATATAAATTATTCTACTACAAAGACACATGCACACATATGTTTATTGCAGCACTACTTACAATCGCAAAAACTTGGAACCAACTCAAGTGCCCATCAATGATAGAATGGATAAAGAAAATGTGGCACATATGCACCAATAAATACTACGCAGCCATAAAAAAGAATGAGATCATGTCATTTGCAGGGACATGGATGAAGCTGGAAACCATCACCCTCAGCAAACTACCATAGGAACAGAACACCAAACATCACATGTTATCACTCATAAGTGGGTGTGGAACAATGAGAACACATGGACACAGGGAGGGGAACATCACACACTGGGGGCCTGTTGCGGGGGGGTGGGTAAAGGGAGGGAGAGCATTAGGACAAATACCTAATACATGCAGGGCTTAAAACCTAGATGACCGGGTTGATGGCTACAGCAAACCACCATGGCACGTGTATACCTATGTAACAAACCTGCACCTTCTGAACATGTATCCTGGAACCTAAAATAAAACAACAACAACAACAACAAAACTTACTTTAACCTTTAAAAAACTATAAATTATTATTAATAATTTTCATTTCTATAGTATCTTAATATATAATATTACATTGATCTTCACCACAGCCTATGAGATTTGTAGGGCAGATACATGGACCTTCTTATGGACAAGAGAAACAGGCTGGTAGTTTTGACTTGCTAGTCACAAAGCTGTGTGAACCGAGAATCCAGTGATCTCTTCAAGATACACACTGCCTCCTCAAAGCTTATCTCAACACTAACAGAGAACTGCTATTAAGGAAGCACAACTGAGCTGCCTAAAATCCAAACCAATCCAAACAAAAAACACCATGGATGTTTGACAAAATGATAGCTCCAAACCGGACCTAATGACAGAATCTTTTTTTTTTTTAATTGTAAATGAGAAAGCCTTCATAGTAACATTTCCTACAAAGTAATTGTGGACAATGAAAATGTCTCACTTGATCTTTGACTAGTTTAGCTTAGATTGTCAGACCACTAATTGTCACATGTTAATCAATTCACTTTCTCCCAGTCCATGACTAAAAGCTGAATGATATGGAACTCCAGAACCATAGGATCGAAGTATCTGATATTTGGTCCGATGGCTCATACATTCTGGACTAAAAATATATTTCTCTTATTTCAATTCCAGAGACTAGCATTGTATCACAGAGCTTGTGTCAATTGGGAGTTTTATTGAGCAAAGTGACATAGACGTGTGACCTTAAGTGTTCAGCTGAAAAGACAAATGACACTTGAAACCAAAAAGGTCAGCTTTCTTCAGGCATGGATGCTTGTTACAGATTTTGGAATCTGCAATAGCTCTCTGAAGTTCTTGAGTGTTCTACTCTTTTTTTGGTCCATATTGAAAAATTAAGAATTAAGATAGCCTGTACAGCCTCTAGGCTAAGCCAGACTACGAAGTGTGGTATGCAATGTGTGGGAAGTCCTGACTCCGAAAAGCTCTCCCCCTTTGTTTTAATCACCACATCTGAAATTCTGTTGTAATGTTTTTAAAAAATCTTAGACTAGTATTTAAATGTTAACATAATATTAATATATAATATTATAATAGAGTATTATATATAACTTATAATAACATAAACCCTCCAAGAGAGGCTAATAAACATTATTATAGTAGTCAGAATTTATTTCTTATACTTTATTTTGAAGTAACAGTTTTCAGAGTTGCTTTGTTGGAAGAAAGCAGATTTCAAAAGGGAGACATTGTAGGGACTGAGTGTTAATAAGAACCTATGCTGGTGATGACAGACCTTGGTCAGGACCCACTTAGAGAGTGTGAGAAGCCAGCAGCATGATGTGTTGGGCACAGGCCATGTGCGACACACACCCTTTCCTCCAGAACCCTGGCCATCAGATGAGCTCAAAAGGATGAAACACGACAGATGTGCATTCTCCCTAGGTCCAGGTCCCAAGTCCCTGGTAGTCACAAGCACCGTAGGGCTTCTTAGGAGGCTTTGATGCCACATGGAGCCCGTCATTCCACAGAAGTTGGCCAGGAGCCATTAATAAGTTTTAATTCTTCAGTCCCTTCTTTATTTCTCTCTCTGTTATAGCCTGCCCATCATGAAGGCAACTCACATAACGAATGAGACAGGAGAATTTTACCTTATGCCCACAATCCCTGAATTTAAATATGCTTAAAGCTTTCTCTTTCTGAAGCACACTGATCTCACAACTCAAAAGATCTGTAATAAATAATATAACTGAAACTCTATTTAATGTTTTAGAAAAATGAAATTTAAAATTTTCTCAGAATTGATTGCAAGAAGAAACATTTTCCTTTAAAAGCAAGCACTAAAAGGCTTGGGGTTTCTTTTCAGTTTTTAGTATGGCTCCCAGTGGTGTCAAGACTTGGGTTTGCAGACCCAGATGCTATACTACAGGGAAACTTTGGGAGATGACCTGGATTTAACATGCACGCTCCACACACTGATCATGGGCTACAATAAAGATAAAGTAAATTGATCTATTACTTTGCAGACAATAAAATTGATCTATTACTTTGCAGAGAATAAAGAAGTGACAGTTCTATATTTTCCTTTCCTCACCAGTTTACTTTTTCAATTATTATCCTCATTTTTTTCTAATATGAAAAGTAAATATCCTTATAGATCATTCAAAGAATTCATACAATCATGGATCAATTGAAAGGAGGAAAACTTTATTCCTAGTCCTACCACCCAGAAACCACTGTTTATTTGCTATTTTGATATATTTTATTTGTATTTTGGGTGTGATGGTTAGATTTTTATGAATTTATAAAAGTTAGTTTTTAACAAAGTTTTTGCATTATTGCATGCATGCCGTATTTTTATGACCTGCTCCTCTCACTTAACATTATTATAGAACTCTTCTGTTATATTGCAAATTATGTAAACATTATTTTTCATGGTTGTATTTAATAGAATACATAATAATTCTAATTTTGAGAGGTTTTTACTGTTTCACTGTCTAAGTAACACTGATGAATATTTTTGTTGATTAAGTTTTGCTAAATTTTTGAACACTTAAAATAGATTTACAGAAGCAGAATTATTGTATAACGTAATGAACATCTATATGACACATACTTTTAAGATTAAATCCAAGAATATACTAATTTAGTCTCTCATCTACAATGTTACTGTGTCCATCTTCAATACCTCTGAGTATTATCATTTAAACACATTAGCTTACTTGATCAAAAGAAATGCTTTTCTGTTGTTTTCATTAGCATTTCTTTATTACTATTGTAATAAATAACATTCATTCAACATTATAAAAAATTGAACATTTTTTATATTAGCTAAACAGTTACATGACATTTTCTGTGAATATTTTACTCATAGACTATTAAGGTCTACATTTTTGTTAATGTTTTCTATGAATATTTTATAAAGATACTCTTTACTTGTTACATTTGCTGCACATTTACCTTGTTTAATTTTTGTTTGTGTTGACTATATTTTTAATTTTGAAAACTACAAACATTTTAAATTTTCATATGTATTAATACTTTACTTTTTAATCTGGCTTGCTTATCATTATTTTTTATTCCAGTCAAAAAAAGGAGATTTGGAAGTATTCCTCCCTGTAGCTTTCCCTAAGAGAGTAACTTATCTATATTTGATGAACAGGAAGAAAATCACATATTTCCAAACTAAAGATTCACCTTGGCTTTATTCTGTTTCCTGCTACAATTCTGAATTGTTACAGATCACCTACTTTCGACACTTCTTTTTTTTTTTTTTTTTTTTTTTTTTTTTTTTTTTTTTTTTTTTTTTTTTTTGAGACGGAGTCTCACGCTGTTGCCCAGGCTGGAGTGCAGTGGCGCGATCTCGGCTCACTGCAAGCTCCGCCTCCCGGGTTCCCGCCATTCTCCTGCCTCAGCCTCCTGAGTAGCTGGGACTACAGGCGCCCGCCACCGCGCCCGGCTAATTTTTTGTATTTTTAGTAGAGACGGGGTTTCACTGTGGTCTCGATCTCCTGACCTTGTGATCCGCCCGCCTCGGCCTCCCAAAGTGCTGGGATTACAGGCTTGAGCCACCGCGCCCGGCCTTACTTTCGACACTTCTGTTCCAGAACATTGATTACCTTCTGAAGTAATCAACTGAAAAGTAGAGAAATAATTGAGAAAGTAGATATTAAAAAATATGGAATTTCAGGAGTAATGTAGACCTGTGAGAATTATCTGTGTAATTAATCATGTACGTCTTCATTTTGTAGAATTACATATAGATATTTGTCTTCATTATATTTATTCATTATATAATAATATATATTCATTATATTTATGTATATTCATAATGTATATAATTAACATTAATCTGTAAACATTATAATTAATCTGTAAATATAATTAACACAAATAGGGGCTTATGAACAGGATTTAATACCAGAGCTTTAAGTGCTCTGGAGGGTTTTGACGAGGCTTTGGGTGAAGAGTACTAAGGTGGTAGATCCTTTATAGGAGAAAAAGAGAGTGAGAGAGAGAGAGAGAGATCAAGAATTAGATGAATTACTAATGAACAAATGAGTGAAGGAACATTGCATTATCCATGCATATTCCAGCATTCTCCAGCCCTTGTGGGGGAACCTTGTTGTTACCTGGGGCTCATTTTATCCAGTTCAGGATCTCCAAGGTTCTGACAATGAAGATCCTCTAGAGATAAACCCAAGGATTTTCCTGCACATTCTCTTTCATGCTTACCAATGATGTCATCCTGCTGGGTTTGTGTACTTCTCTTCAACCTCTGTAACATGTTTAGTCATAAAAGAAAAGGTGATCAACCTATGTTGAAACCAAGTACAACTTATAGCATCTCTTTAACACTAAGCATTTTCATGAATATTAATTAAATAATTTGGGCAGTACATAACCCATGTCTACAATATGAGTGATGGCATTTATAACAAAGGCTAATGCTGATCAAATGCTTACTATGTGTTGGGCATTATTTCAACCACCTTAGGTGATTAGTCCTCTCAATGCCTTTATGGGTAGGCACCATATTGGTCACATTTTGCAAATGAGGAATTCAAAGCATAGAGAAGTTAAATAAATTGCCCAAAGTTACACAGAAAAATAAGTAGTGGAACTAGTTAAGATTCAACCCAGGCAGTCTGGATCCTGAATTTCTGCTCTTCATGGTCATGTGTACTGTTTTACTCAGAATTTTGTTTCGTTTTAGTAGAAACAATAATATCACTAAAGCCACGTAACGTAACTATAGAAGCTTTATTACAAAATAAACAAGAAAATTAAGCAAAATCAACGTATAGTGAAAGCGGCTACTCACTGAAACACTGGTTTTCTTTGCTGCTTTTGGGAAAGCATTTAATGTAAAACAAAACAAAAAATAAAAACACTAAAACCCAATAACCTACAAACAAACAACTTGTTTCCTCTGTTCTTACTGACTTTCAACTCAAAATGACATTACTTGTGTAATTACGACTTATTAAATAGAATTCTAGCACCTTAGAATTGGGAGAACCTAGTTCTAGCTGCCCATACCCACTGCAGAAATTTCTTCTTCAATTATCCTTCTAACTGTCACTCACCCTTTGCTAGAACATCTCCACTGACAATAAGCTCACTGATTAGTAAGATGGCCTCCTATGTAGGTATTTTTCTTACCTAACAATGAAATCTGTAAAGTTCATTTATAAATTCATCAAATATTTGCCGAACCCACTGCATGCCGGCCTTCGATACAGACTTTGATTTCCTTCCTTCCCTCCCTCCCTCCCTCCCTCCCTCCCTCCTTTCTCTCTCTCTCTCTCTCTCTCTCTCTCTCTCTCTCTCTCTCTCTCTCTCTCTCTCTCTCTCTTTCTTTCTTTCTTTCTTTCTTTCTCTTTCTTTCTTTTGAGACACAGTCTTGCTCTGTCACCCAGGCTGAAGCCCAGTAGGGCGATCTCGGCTCACTGCAAGCTCCGCCTCCCGGGTTCACGCCATTCTCCTCCTCAGCCTCCCGAGTAGCTGGGATTACAGGCACCCGCCACCATGCACTGCTAATTTTTTGTATTTTTAGTAGATAGGGGGTTTCACCATGTTAGCCAGGATGGTCTCGATTTCCTGACCTCGTGATCCACCCACCTCAGCCTTCTAAAGTGCTGGGATTACAGGCCTGAGCCACCGTGCCTGGCTCCTCTCCTCCCCTCCCATCCCCTCCCCTCCACTCCCTTTTCTTTCCCTCCCTCCCTCCCTCCCTCCCTTCCTTCCTTCCTTCCTTCCTTCCTTCCTTTCCTTTCCTTCTTTCTTTCCTTCTTTCTTTTCTTTCTTTCTCTTTCTTTCTTTCTTTTTCTTTCTTCCTTCCTTCCTTCCCTTTTCTTTTTCTTTCTTTCCTTTTCTTTTTCTTTCTTTCTTTCTCTCTTTCTCTCTTTTTCTGTCCTTTTTTTTCTTTCTCTTTCTTTCTTTTCTCTTTTCTTTCCCTTCCTGCCTTCCCACCTTCCTTCCTTCCTTCCTCTCTCTCTCTCTCTCTCTCTCTCCCCCCCAGCGCCCTCCTTTCTTTCACCTAAACAGCCAAAAAATATTTTTTTTTCACAATCTGGAGGCTGAAAAAGATTCATCAGGTTGATTTCTCTTGAGATTTCTCCTCTCAGCTTGTGCATGTGCACCTTCTCGCCATGTTTGAGATTTCTCCTCTCAGCTTGTGTATGTGCACCTTCTCGCCATGTTTGAGATTTCTCCTCTCAGCTTGTACATGTGCACCTTCTCGCTGTGTTCGCACATGGTCTTTCCTCTGTATGTGCACATGTCTGACTCTCTGGCTCCAGCTCTCTCATGCTCTCCAAATGTCCTTTTCTTGTAAGTACACCAGTCAGGCTGGATTATGACCCACTCTAATTATCTCATTTTTGCCTAATCACTATTTTAAAGGCTTGTGATAATTGATTTTTTGTGTCAACTTGACTGAGCTAATGGGTGCCCAAATAGCTGGTAAGACATTATTTCTGGGTGTGTCTGTGAGGGTGTTTCTGGAACAGATTAGCATGTGAATCAGTAGACTGAGTAGGGAATATTACCCTCACCAATGTGGTTGGACCTCACCTAATCTGTTGAGGGCCTGAATACAACAGAAAGGGAGAGGAAGGGCAAATTCATTCTCTTGTTTGAGTTGGGACATCCATCTTCTCTTGCCCTTGGACATCGGTGCTCTTGGTTCTCAGGACTTTGAGCTTGGACAGAATTACACCACCGGCTTTCCTGATTCTCCAGTTTGCAGATTATGGGACTTCTTAGCCTCCATAATCTCATGAACCAATTCCCATAGTCTCTCTTTCTCTCTCATTGTTCTTTAAAAAATTCAATCAACAGAAAAAATTGTATGTATTTATTGTGTATAACGTGATATTTTGAAGTATATATACATTGTTGAATGACAAAATCTTACTAATTAATATGTGCATTACCTCAATTAGTTATCACTTTTGTGGTGAGAACACTTCACATCCACTTTCTTAGAATTTTTCAAGAATACAATATGTTGTTAACTATAGTCCCTGTGTTACATAATAAATCTCTTGAACTTATTTCTTCTATCTAGACCTTGTTTTCAAGGAGTTTACTGTCTAGCATTTTTTAAAATTTTTAAATTTTTAAAATTTAGAATTCTGCCAATAAGTCAAATATCCATTAACAGCATAATATTTTTTTCTTTTCAATCACATATAAATTTCATCAATTTAAAGCAATCAGCTAAATGGTTTAACCCCAAACTGGTAACAACCCAAATGCCATCAGCAGCAGAATGGATAGATATCTTGAGGTCTATTCACACTATGGAGACATTCTACAACCTGAGAATGCACAAACTGCAGCCACTGGCAATTGCATATCCAAACATAATGTTGAGTAAAATAAGCCACACACAAAAGACACAAAAGAATACATACCACGTGATTACACTTATATTTATATAAAGTTCTAATCAGGCAAAACTAATCACTGTTATTGGAAGTTGAATCATGGGTTACCCTTGAGGGTGGGAAACAGTGACTGAGAGAGGAAGAAAAGGGCTTCTGTGGGGCTGGGAAGGTTCTGTTTCTTAATTTAGGTGCTGGTTATCTAAGTGTGTTCACTTTGTGAACATTAATTAAGCTGTACTCTTATGATTTTTGTACTTCTCTGGATGTACATTTCAATCAAAAGCATACAAAAAAAACCATTATTATACACATTAGAAAAAAGGCTATCCAACTTAAGAAGAACATGAGTCAGATAATGGAAAAAATTCAATTCACATTCTTCAGGAAATGCATATAAGCACTCAGTTAAGAAGATGGCTTGGAAGATAGCCAAAGCATTACAATTAATAAAGACAGGCCTGAAAAAAATAGCCCCAATTTCCGTAATGGGTGAACTCGCAGGCAGACCTCTGTGACAGACAATGAATGGGCAAGGGCAGTCATACTGTGACCTCCCCTAAGGCCTGAGGAGTTACTATGGTTAAGAGGCCATCTGAGAGCATCCCCCCAGGAGGGGCTTGAACCTCAGCATCCTCCTTCTTGGGAGAGGTCTTTGTGGCTCAGAGTCACAGGGTTTTTTTTTTTTTTTTTCCTTTTAAAAATGCTGACTTGGCAGCTCTGTTCCTTATTATGAGAGCACTGCTTTATTTCTTGGCATTTTATTTGAATGTTGTAGTGCTGTGGAATGCAGTTGGCTTTTAGTAAATAAATTCTCATTCAGTAGGAAAACCTTTTGAGGTTTCATGTTTGAGATAGTAAGACCTTCACACAATCGTGTGGATTCAAGCTAAAAAGTCAATGCTTTGAAATAGACATATACGAATGTATTCTGAGTTCTCTCTTGGATCATCCTCCCTCTCCTCTTTCAAGGTTCAATTCGATGTCACCTCTTCCATGAAGCCTTCTGGATAGCCCCTTCAGAATTCACTGCTTTCTTATTTGCTTCCATTGAACTTTACTTGTGTCTTTATTGTAGCATATTTTAGCACTGTACCATGCCACATGGTACAGTGATGGGGTGGCCTTTGGATTATAAAGATCAAAGTGTCTTACTTTCCCCAAACTTAGATTTTCTTATTTATCCAGTTACAGGATTGGATGATTTTGATAATCAAGAGTGCCTGTGAAGAGCCCGACTTATAGAAGATACTTCCTTCCCCCTCACCCTAGTCTAATTTTTTGTGAATGCATTTCACCTTCCAGTAGGAGATAACTCTCATACATTAAGCTGCTGATTTAGTGCCTATCTCCTCCCACTATAGTAAGCTCTACAGACTCATTATCTGTTTTGTTCACTGATGAGATCCAAATGCTTAGCACCTGCAACATTATACATGCTCTAAAAGTATTAGGAGAATGAATGAATTCCTTTTTACCCCTCCCCATGTACCACTCAGAGAGCCTGCTAAACCTATTAACCATCACTAGATTTAAGCTTTTTGCAGGCAGGAACTCTCCTCAACACAGCTTCTTTTAGCCCCCACAGAGCAAGGAGGCCTTGCAAGTAAGAGTCAATTAAGAAGTGAACAGCAAGTTACCATGTTATTAACACTCATACCTAGAAGCAAAATAAAATAAATTTAAATAATAAAGTTCAAAGCAACCAAACCTTGGCATTAGCAACATAAAAGAGAACAAACATCTTAGCCCAAAAGCAGCATTCTTGGTCATAATAGATTAATTTATGTGTTTATCTTAAGACTGTAGCTAATTTGCTCAATGCATATTGGCATATGAAAATGAAATGAGGCTCATGGATAGGAAGAATCAATATCATGAAAATGATCATACTGCCCAAGGTAACTTATAGATTCAATGCTATTCCCATCAAATTACCATTGACATTCTTCACAGAATTAGAAAAAACTACCTTAAAATTCATATGAAACCCCAAAAGAGCTCATATAGCCAAGACAATCCTAAGCAAAAAGAACAAAGCTAAAGCCATCATGCTACCCAACTTCAAACTATACTGCAAGGCTACAGTAACCAAAACAGCATGGTACTGGTAGAAAAACTGACACATAGACCAATGGAACAGAATAGGGATCTCAGAAATAAGACCATACATCTAAAACCATCTGATCTTCAACAAACCTGACAAAAACAAGTAATGGGGAGAGGATTCCCTATTTAATAAATGGTTCTGGGAAAACTGGTTAGCCATATGCTGGAAATTGAAACTAGACCCCTTCCTTACACGTTATACAAAAATTAACTCAAGATGGATTAAAGATTCAAATGTAAAACACAAAACCATAACCCTATAAAAAAAATCTAGGCAATACATTCAGGACATAGGCAGGGGCAAAGATTCCATGATGAAAACATAAAAAGCAATTGCAACAAAAGCAAAAATTGACAAATGGGATCTAATTAAACTAAAGAGCTTCTGCACAGCAAAAGAAACTATCATCAGAGTGAACAGACAATCTACAGAATGGAAGAAAAGTTTTGCACTCTATCCATCTGACAGAGGTCTAACAGCCAGAATCTACAAGGAACTTAAACAAATTTACAAGAAAAAAACCAAGCAACCCCATTAAAAAGTAAGCAAAGGACATGAACGGGAGCTTCTCAAAAGAAGACACTTATGTGGCCAACAAACATATGAAAAAAAGCTCAACATCACTGATTATTAGAGAAATGCAAATCAAAACCACAAGGAGATACCACCTCACGCCAGTTAGAATGACGATCATTAAAAAGTCCAGAAACAACAGATGCTGGTGAAACTGTGGAGAAGTAGGAATGCTTTTACACTATTGGTGGGAATATAAATTAGTTCAATCACTGGAAGACAGTGTGGCGATTCCTCAAAGATCTAGAACGAGAAATACCATTTGACCCAGTGATCCCATTACTGGGTGTATACGCAAAGAAATATAAATCATTCTACTATAAAGATATGTACATGTGTATGTTAATTGCAGCACTATTCACAATAGCAAAGACATGGAATCAACTCAAATATGCATCAATAATAGACTGAATAAAGAAAATGTGGTACATATACACCATGAAAAAAAGTAATGAGATCATGTCCTTTGCAGGGATATGGATAGAGCTGGAAGCCATTATCCTCAGCAAACTAATGCAGGAACAGAAAACCAAACATTGCATGTTCTCATTTGTAAGTGGGGGCTGAACAATGAGAACACATGGACACTCAGAGGGGAACAACACACTGGGGCCTGTTGGAAGGAGAGCAGGGGGAGGGAGAGCATTAGGATAAATAACTAATGCATGTGGGGCTTAATATGTAGGTGATGGGTTGATAGGTGCAGCAAACCAACATGGCACACATTTGCCTATATAACAAACCTTCACATCCTGCACATGTATCCCAGAATATAAAATTAAATTAAATTAAATTAAATTAAAAAAAGAAAAATGAAATAAGGAGAAATAAATAAAAGTCAGGAGGGAGCACTGCCTGATATTATGTTGCTAAGTGAAACTTTCTTCTACTTTTTTGCTTTGTTTTGTTTTACACTATGGAAAAAGGAATGAGGTACAGATACACATAAAGCAATGAAACAAAATCCTTGGACAAAACACTGAAAACATTAAAAATAACTAAAGTGTATACACTCTGTGGCACTTGGCTTCACTAAAATAAATTTTGTAGTATAATAAAGCTAATGCTGTTTCACTTCAAAATAAAATATGCATTAACTTGTGTATGAGGTGGAGTGGGGTTGGGAGATTATTACTAAGCAATAAGAGAAGTGTATTTTGGGGTCTCCTAAATTTTACTAAAAGAGATAGAAAGTGCATGGTTAATCACCTGGGCTTTGAAATCCTGTAGCCTAAACTTGAATCTGGGTAACTAGTTGTGAGTGCCTTTTGACAACTTACTTAATTTCCATGAGAGCTAGACTTCTCCAGAGCAGGTGAGGAGAGAGAAAGAGAGAACAGCATTTTATACCTTAACTTTGGAAGTGAGTGATATACCCACAAGTACTTCAGCCATATGTTATTGGTCACACAGACCAATCCTGGTACTATATGGGAAGAGACTAGACAACATTATGAATACCAGGAGATGGGGATCACTGAGACCATGTCGGAGGCTGGCTGCCACAGATGGCTAACACAACTGGGGGTTGGCAGGCATCCTTCTCTCTCCAAATGGGCTTTCTGCATGGCTAGCTTGAACTTCATTATTGCGTGGAAGTCTCAGGGTGGTTGGGTTTCTAACAAAACAATTTGCCTAACACAGAGTAAGCATTCTAAGGTATAACGTGGAAGCTGACAGTCCTAAGGCCTGGGCTCAGAAATCCTGGAAGCCACATCTGACCACCATTCTATTGGCCAAAACAATCAGAGTCCATCTGGGTTCAACAGGATAAGAAATAGACTTCACTTCTTGGCAAGGTCACATTGCTACAGAGGATGTGGGATCAGAGACGTCAGTTGCAGCTATTATCAGAAACATACTCTACCACTTGTGGAAAGGAAAATGCAAGGAGAAGATAGCCGTTGGCTCTTTGGAAGAGGTGAGTACTGAGGTAGGGCTTGAGATAGATTGAGACCTAGAACTGGAGAAAGGAGGTCCAATGGCAAGAACAGTTCAGTGGCTGAACACACTGCAGTGGGAATAACAGGAGCAGAGCCATGGAGGACAGAAAGTGTGAGTCACTTGCAGGGATGTATGAAAATTACTTGGCAGAAACAAGAAAGTCATCTCAGGGACAGACAAGAGATGAGGACAGAGGCAACTGCCAAAGGGCCCTGAATGCTAAACTGAAATTCCAGACTTAGAAGGATGATCTACAGATTTTGGAGGAAATGACCTCCTTAAAAATAGTTTTGAAAGAAGGGCCTCAACATTTATGAAACATTTCTGATGTGCCAGGTACTGAACTAAGTATTTTACATACATCAGTTTATCTAATTCTTATTGCAAATTTACAGAGTGAGTATTCTTCATTTTTTAGATGGTGAAATTGAAGCTTAGGAAGTTTGAGGAACTTGCTGCAGTTCACAAAGCTAGTAAGTGGAAGACCCGGGTTTCAAAACTCAAGTCTAGTTGAATGCCTGTAACCTTAACTCATTCATTTTTTGTCATGGTAAAATCCCAAGATGAAGAAATATTTTAGGTTTAATTAAGAAGAAGGGTCTGGGCCGGGCGCGGTGGCTCAAGCCTGTAATCCCAGCACTTTGGGAGGCCGAGACGGGCGGATCACGAGGTCAGGAGATCGAGACCATCCTGGCTAACACGGTGAAACCCTGTCTCTACTAAAAAATACAAAAAACTAGCCGGGTGAGGTGGCGGGCGCCTGTAGTCCCAGCTACTCAGGAGGCTGAGGCAGGAGAATGGCGTGAACCCGGGAGGCGGAGCTTGCAGTGAGCTGAGATCCGGCCACAGCACTCCAGCCTGGGTGACAGAGCGAGACTCCGTCTCAAAAAAAAAAAAAAAAAAAAAGAAGAAGGGTCTGATGAGGCAGACCCAAGTGACTGACTTGTAGTGAAGACTGCTACAACATCCAGGGTCACCAGACCCTGTGAGCAGCACCCTGGACAGAGCCAAGTGCTGACCTGAATGATGGGTGGCAGACTACACAAGTGGGATGGAGGAGCCTGGGCAAACATCAGGCCTGAAGCATGGAGCCAGAGGAGCTGCTGTGGGTGAGAAGGCAGAGCAGGGGGAGCGTTCTGGATTTTGCAGGGAGTTCTGGCAGGGGAGCATGCTAGATTCTCTTCCATCAGTGAGTAATCTCGAAGTCCTATGATGCAGCTTTAGGAAGGACTTGTATAGAGTAATGAAAGATGACAACAAGGTCCTTATCAGAGAGCCAGATTGTCTGAATCAACCCTGATGCACAATGGAGCTGAGGAGGGGAATGCTGGTGGGCAGATCTTGCACTTAGATTGTTCTTACAACCAGTGTTTAGTTCCTCACCACCACCTTCAGACCAAGGCTAGAGGGCTTTTCTATGACCTGCCTCTGGCTGCACATAGTTTGTAAGATAAGGAGTCCGCCAGGCCAAAGAGATATGTGTGTCCATGTGGAGCCCATTCCCTGTCTCTAAATACGTGGGGTCCTAGAATTCCTTGCCCAGATGTCCTGAGCTTGCTTTCAGGTTATCTGCAGTCCTGCCACCTGGGTCCTTCTTCTCTAGGGTGAACTCCGCTCTGCTCTGTGCGTCCCCAGGGATGTGCAGGCCTAATGGGTAGCTTTCTAGCTGTCTGGAGAGAGGGTAGCAAAATTTCTTGGATATGCAGGCTAGCATGTTCACACAAATGTGCATGAGGCCCTTTGCAACAAGGCCTAAAGCCAAAGGTGAGAAGAGAAGGAGCTGACTGTGTGATTCACAGAATTTCAGGTTTTACATTTGAACCTGGCCTTCTAGTCCAGGTACATTCATGAAAGTAGAAGGACAGGAGGTATTTTAACTATCGTTGGTTAGCTTGATTTATAACTTTAAAATAGTTGCACAAACAGAATGTGGGCTTCTATTTGTATTCTTGCTCAAGCCCCACAAGAGTGGGCCAGTGAAACAGCCCTGGCACAAGCTTGAAGAGGCTTCCCTAGACCTGCCCTCTCCCTTCTGCTCCTCCCAGACAGCTCAACTCACTGGTTACTCTGCCAGACAATACCCCACTCTACAGTTCCTCAGACTTGACAGTGGTAATTTTTAACCACATACCTTGAGACCAGTAAAAAGTTGCCTGTTTTGGTAAGCTATGATACTGCAACTTCCTCTACTTCTTAAAACAGATGCTTTTAAACTGTGCTGTATCCCTAGTTTCTCGATTTGAAAACATGTCAAGAAGAGTAGCATTCAAAATTCCTGTGTAGGGTTACAGAGTTCTAAATGAGGGCTCAGTTCTCATCATTATCAACTGACTAGAGGCTTCTGAGGGAGACTTGCACTTCCACACTTAGTTGTGCACCTGTTCATATTCAGCCCATTTGTTTCAAAAGAAGCAACTGGGGTCTAAAATATTACCTCCTGACTACATAATTTTCCTCTCAATGTCTGCTTTCTTTATGACAACTCCCTTATACCAACCTACATATATAACTCAAAAAAGTCTTCACAGAATTTAATATTGTACTTCTATTCAAGTGAATATTTTAATTTGCACATGAAGAGCATTTTTTGCATCTTCTATATGATGGTATCAAAGGCATTGTCTGTTGCATTATTCGGTATCCTTTGAAGAAAAACCACGCAATAAAATTCTCTTGTAATTACTTACCAGGAAACTGTTTCACTGGAAGAACTGGAATGGTTCCTTTAAACAGATAGCAGATGACTTTTTAACCCATTATCTTTCCTTTTTTGCATTGACTGCTAAGCATCTCAGAGTTAAATGTAATGCTCATTCTAATTATCTTATGCCAATTTTCTGACTTAATTATCTTCTGTGTTCCTTAGTTGATATGCTACTAGTCTCACTTATTAATCTTTATTTTTTAACTATTCTATCATGTATGTTTTACTGTTAAAAGTTAATGTGAAAAGAGTTAATTCTTTCTTAGAAGTAGATATATATAACTTGTAAATTAATACACGTATAAGTACATGTATTATATCTTGTTATGCTGTCCTTTACATAAAAGATGTCATTAAGATTACTAACCTCTTACGTAACTTGAATTTTGGTGGTAATGAGTTAGACAATGATACCCATTTTTCTCTTTTTCAGTTTCCTTTAAGCTATAGTAATCTACAGAAGAGTGGGCATCTATCCACATGACATGGAAAGGGCATTGGCTGTTCTTGTAATCACTAATGCAATCCTCCATAAGTAGTTACCACTCTTTAGGGGACTCAATTTCTTTTTTCTTTCTTTCTTTCTTTTTTTTCTTTTTGAGATGGAGTTTCACTCTTGTTGTCCAGGCTGGAGTGCAATGGCACGATCTCAGCTCACTGCAACCTCTGTCTTTTGGGTTCAAGCAATTCTCCTGCCCCAGCCTCCTCCCGAGTAGCTGGGACTACAGGCGCCTGCCCACCACCATGCCCGGCTAATTTTTGTATTTTTAGTAGAGACAGGGTTTCGCCATGCTGTCCAGACTGGTCTTGAACTCCTGACCTCAGGTGATCTGCTCACCTCAGCCTCACAAACTGCTGGGATTACAGGCGTGAGCCACCACACCTAACCTCGATTTCTTTTCTATACAAGATGGGTGTTGGGCTAGTTAAGATCCCTTCTAGCTTTAATGTTTTCTATTCTATGCACTGAAACTTAACCAACTAAAGGCAGCAAACTACATGGACATGAGATGATCCCTAGTTTTTCTACTTGGTCACCTGGCATGCTCCAGTAGGGTTAGCCTCCACATGAAGGAGATATGAGCTGTATCACCAAGATTGAACAGCAAAATGTCAAGAACTGAACCAGGTCACAGGCAACAATTGGTCCTCATTGTTGAAGGCTAATGAGGAAATAAAGGACAGAGCAGAGGTGAAGCCCACACTGACCAAGCTTGAGCATTAGACTTGAGGCCTCATCAGTTCCACTTCTTTCTCCAAGGTGTGTCCATTTCTTCTGCTGACACAGCTTGAATGTCTAGTCCTCTATAAAGCAATTGCTAAAGAAAAGAATAGCCAACATCTTTTTAGAAACATCAAAATTGGAACCCTTGAGAAATGAAGCTTCATATGTTACCTTGTGCTGTTCTACTGTTTCTTCTGGAAAGGAGGAGACCTGATTGAAGTTTCCCATGTGCTTATCTGAGCATTTACAAAGTAAAGGTGCATATTGACTTGATCATGTGATTCCTCTGAGCTGTTACAGAGTTATTCATTAATGCAAAGAAGCAATGATTGATGATTTCTCAGTTGTCTTGGAGAAAGCTTTAATTTTTTTGGAGATATTTCATGAGCAATTCAATAATTATGCAAAATATAATTTTTCGACCATTGTTTCAGGGTATATTGAGAATATTTGTTCTTACTAAGATAAGTTCAATTATGCTTTAGTATTAATATTTTTAGTGAATAATGAGTGGCTAGTAATGTGATAAAGTTTCCACATTTGTATCACTCATTATGTGCCTGAAGCTTTATCTGCCTTATCAACATTTATATGGCAACTCTGCAATGTAAATATTACAATATTACTTCCACCCCACAACCTTCATTTTCTAGGTTTTGAAACCAAGGCAAATAGAAGTTAAGTGACACACACAAGGCTACATGATAGGAAAGTGCCAGAGAAACCTGGGATTCTGGCCAAGATCTGCTTGACTCCAAAACCCATGCTATTCCCACTTTTAGAGCACTTTCCCCTAACCTTCAATTCCCTACTTCTAGCTTAAGAAGGGGCCTTCATTTATCCATTCACTCATTGATTTACTCATTTAAACATTTGGTTTACATATTCAGTGTACTGAGTCTTATATATGTGCTGGAAGAAGAATAAATAATAAGATATGGTCACTGTCCCTGGAGAAATCACATTATTTTCTTCCATGTATCAGTTAATCGATAACAATAAAGTAACTCTGTTCTTTGAATATTCATTAGTTATCACTTAATAATCTGTGCTTATACTCCATTTCATTCAAAAGGAAAGATTTTAAAAAGCTCCTTTCAAAAATAGAAGCAAATATATGTAGAGTCTTCCCATTTCAGTAGAATTGCTTTGGATCTTATGAACTAATAACTAAACTACCTTTCCATCTTACTCAGGCTGGGCTATGAGAATGGAATCCATATACTATCTCAGGGAAATCAAGGCAGCCAGTCAGCTTTTGGAAAGCTGAAAACCAAATATTTCAGAAAGTCCCTGGATAAGTTGCTAAACTCTTAAATCAGTTCTGTGCCAGTTGTAAATAATATAACAATAGCAGAAATATTCTTAATAATATAATTTCTAATGTCAACTAATTAATTCAAGCTGATGGTTTTAGAATATCACTCTGTCCTTTAATAAATGGGCCTCCTGTTGCATTGTGCCCTAGGTAATAATAAAGATATTGAATATATTTTAAGGTCTCAGGCAGTCTTCTATGGGCAAGATAATCCTTAATGTAATTGCTATTTGATCAATAGAGAGTTTGAGAGGATTCAGCACCTTCATCAGGAAGTGCAATTTCTTAGTTACTGAACCTACAAGCCACCTGATGATGTTGCCCAATTGCAGAGTCAGGTAACTGGGCCTGGGAGCAGCCCCTGGCAGGCACTGAGTGGATCAAGGTAACAGCAGCAAGAAGGGGTGTGCAGGGTTTGCCTGCTGCTCCAGCGACAGCCAGCATTGCCATGTGACAGCCCAGTCAGAGGAGTTGGTGATATGGGCAGTGGGTGCCATTATCGGCAGGGTCTGGGATACAATCCCTCTGAGTGTACATCATGTGAAAAGCACGGGCATCAGGTGTGTAGCTGGCTGTGATGAGCGGGCAACGTGACCAGTGACACTCTGGCTGTAATGTGAGTCAGAAACCAGGGACCAAATGATGATCAGTTTGGTGGGGGAAATTTTGGGAGAGTCTGATACAATCCCTTCACCAAATTGTGACTTGCAGGCATTATTTCACCTGTGACAGTTAGGTCAAACAAAAGATCATACCTGCATATTTAAAATTCATCACATCTTTTCAAAAATATCATGATATGCTGACGAATATTTTGCACCATTTATATTGCTTGGTAGTCCATTATATACTCTACTGTTTAGTTGATTTCGAGAACAGAAAAAAAATGTTGAAATATTTGATTTATGTATTAATTTATATAATCATACTTATTACTTAGTATTGTTAAGTATTTTGAATATCATCCCTGGAGAGGCCCCAGATTGGAGCCAGCAAAAGATTCAGTGGCTAATCTCCACTCCAGAGGGAGGCACATTTCTTTTTTCTTTTTTCTTTTCTTTTTTTTTTTTTTTTGAGACAGAGTCCTGCTCTGTTGCCTAGGCTGGAGTGCAGTGGCACAATCTCAGCTCATTGCAACCTCCAGGGAGGAACATTTCTAAGCTAGACTACCCTGAGAGAGACAGTTAGAATATGGATGCCAACCACAAGGATGGTGCTTCTTAGAATTGTGCAAAGTGATAGCTCCAAACCATATACATATCATGAACACATTTTTTCTTAATACAGATGACATCACTATTAGAGCATATCAGCAGTACTTACTTCTGTAGGTCCCTTTCATTGCTAGGGTAATAGTTCCCAGATGGCATCTACCTCTGTGAATAATTCATCTGTTACTTTTAGAATGCTCTGTGACCAGTGAGTCTGTGAAGTGCTCAATATGCCCTTTTTTCTCCAAAAGATTTCTGAATGTGTGGGCAAACAATTCTTATTCTACACAAACGAGATGGAAATTTTTCCAAAAAGAACTTTACAGGAATAAAGAAAACCAAGCCTCTGACCAAAGCATTATGTCTTGTAGGAAAATTATTAAACCAAACCAAAATGTGTAAATATCATTTCCCAATATTATACTGTCAAGGAGTCCCTTGACAGTGGCCTATGTTAAGAAATAAAGCTTTTTTCAGTTACTCAGAATTTACTGGAATTTAAAAAAATAAATAGGTAATCATTAAAATCCTTCTATTTAAAGTGATTTCCCTGACCCTTCAACGCTATGAAGTACCCACCATAGAAACTGGGGTCTGCGGTCACCTGGATCGAAATCTGCCTCTGAAATTGAACGGCTCCATTCAATCAAGTTCTGAAAAGAGGCAACTGAAGCAGAGACAGAGTCTACTTCAAGAACTTGCTCTGATTACAGAATCTGGTCAATGGCTCTACCCAGAGCTCTTAATAAAAGATGCCAGATTGAGGTCCAAGCTGATGTTCTGCTGATTTTTATCCCAAAGTAAACATCGCCATGGTAAATGGCATTGTAATGGACAGTTGCAGGTTAAGCTGAATGTTTTTAAAGAAAATTCTTCTTGGCTCTGTAGAAGAGCCAAATATTTGTTTACTTGTCCCTAAAATTACACATGCTGGCTGAATAGGGTGGATAAAAATGGCTAGAGGCTTTCTAATAGGTGTAAAAGTAATAAGTGTAAATTTTTGCCTCAAATACTTCTTAGTAGTGTGGTCTGACTTAGTACTGTAGTCTGAATTTTTGCCTCAAATACTTCTTAGTACTGTAGGGCTTTCTCAGATTTTGGTTGAGGAATCACTGTGGTGCTTGTTAAAATGCAGATGACCGTATCCCACCTCATGTCTATGCAATGACTCTCTGGGAGTGGGATTGAGAATCTGTGTTTTAACGAGAACTCTACTGATCATTAAGAACAGCGAGCTTAGGGGGTGGGGGAGATGGTCAAAGAATACAACATTTTCAGTTAGGTAGAAGGAATATGTTCAAGAGATCTATCATATGACATGGTGACTATAGTCAACAACAATGTATTGTGTTTTTGAATATTGTAAGAGAATAGATGTCCAGTGTTCTCACCAGAAAAATAACTGTGTGAGGTAGTGCATATGTTAGTGAGTTATATTTAGTCGGTCTACAATGTATATATACCTTAAAATAGCAAATTGTACATAAGAACTACATACAATTTTTTCTGACAATTTAAAAACCATGAAGTTTGAGAACACTTGTTCTATAAGACAGGACGGATGGTATTCATTCATTCATGTTACTCATTCATTTGTTCTCCCCACAGTCATTTACTGACTGTATTCTCCTGAGTGCTGGGGTTATAGACATGAATACAATACAGTTTCTGTTCTCTGGCAGCTCAAGGTCTAGGTTTAATTTGCAACAGTGCTTCTCAGCTAGAGGCACTATTGCCGCTCAGGAGACATTTGGCAATTTCTGGAAACATTTTTGGGTGTCACAACTGAGAGCGAAGATGGCACCCAGTGGGTAGAGGCCATGACGCTGCTATACATCCCCAGTGTACAGGACAGTTCCCTCCCTGGTCCAACAAAAATTGCCGATCCCAAAGCATCTGCCGTGCTAAGGCTGAGAACCCTGATTGGCACTGTACTGATTCATTCAGCCAGATCAATCATCAGAATCACATAAAAGCTTTGGCAATACTGCATCTTGCAAATGATTATCTGGGAAATGTGCATCTATGTTCAAAAGTGGGGCTGGAATCCAGGCCATGATCATTTGCTGCCACAGTGTAAACAAGAGAAGACATTTTCATTTGTGCTATAAGAAACCTCCAGCGACATGACATAATTACTCTTCTCATAGGATTTTTAAAAACCTACAGCCAAACTGGTTTTATTCTATCTATATATTTGTTCAATTAACTAAAATTCCAGAAAATGTTTAATGAATAATTTACCATCCTTACAAAATACTATGGACTTCCACTTCCAGCCAAGATGGCGAAACAGGAATTGGGTTACCCTCCCATTTGAAACAACAAAGTCAATAACAGCAAAAAATCCAGACAAAATACATAAAAAAATTTTCAAGATACTGAATGAAGGACAGTGATCCAGAGAAACAAAAACAAATATGGTGAGCCCTACGGTTGCTTCCAAGCTGAAGCTGGAAGAGAGTTTCCAAGCCATGATGCAGGGAGGGGCAATGGACTTTCTGAATTGAGGAAACATTGCTGAGAGTTTAGGAAGTCCAAGGTGCCCACACTTTGCAGGATAGAGTATCAAAGAGGAGAATGCTGCACAGAGAGATAACTACAGAGATCTGTGTAGGGATCCCCTCAAATATTCAATGAGTACTAATGACACATGCGCTTGAAGAAACTACCTGAGAGGAGAACCACCTAAGATAATTAGAGGTAATATTACTCATGCAGGACAAGGAACAGTGCCTGTTCCCACCAGCCAGAATGGAAAACCTCATGATTCATGGGGCACAGAGTAGAGTATGCAGAGGGTATTGACTCAGTGATGAAGAATATTTAACTCTGGACTGAGCATTGGTCCAACATCACTTAACACATTTTAAAAGCAAGATCCAGAAAGGATCAAACTGTTTCTAAGTAACTTACCTGCATCCCAGGAAAAAACTCAAGAATATGTACTTGTACAAATGTGATAATTAGTAGAAAAGACTGATTGTAATGCATTCCATATATTCAAAAAGTTAAGTAGCACTACAGATTATATCAATGCTAAAATAACTTTGAAAAAGAAAAGTTGGAAGACTAGCATGACCTGTTTTCAGACATTTTGTCAATTAAAATGTAAATAAATAAATGTTTCAAAAATTCATTTTGAATAACAGAAAGAACAACTGCTTTGTAATTCACTCAATGAATAAGTGAGAATGTACAAGACATAAAATAAGAAATGATCAAAAAAATGGATAATAAAAACTGAAAAAAGAGTTGGACATGGTGGCTCCCACCTGTAATCCCAGCACTTTGGGAGGCTGAGGCAGGTGGATCACCTGAGGTCAGGAGTTCGAGACCAGCCTGGACAACATGGTGAAACCCTATTAAAAATGCAAAAATTAGCTGGGACTGGTGGTGGGCGCCTGTAATCCCAGCTACTCAGAATACTGAGGCAAGAGAATCACTCGAACCCGGGAACTGTAGGTTGTAGAGAGCCAAGATTGCACCATTGCACTCCAGCCTGGGCAACAAGAGCAAAACTCCAAAATAAACAAACAAACAAACAAGCAAGCAAGCAAACAAACAAAAAAAACTGAAAAAGATGACAAAAATAATTTTTTTTAGGAAAATAAAGTTTACCAAAATTGACTTCATCCAAGCTAAAAAGCTGGCGGGGTAATTCCCTTAGAAAAAAAATAGGAAAAGTCTAAAAAGTAAGGGTTGGATGACAGCGTCTAGATGCTTGCCCTCCAACTGAGGTGCTTGTCCATTTGCACCTCATCCACCTTCTTCCTCAGGAACTCCCACTTCCCTAGCGCCATCCTTAATCTTTCCCGTTGTAGCCCATCTGCTCTTTCTGTGAACAGTCTCCAGGTCTCTCATAGGATCATCTTTATTTGTTCTCTTTATTTTAACCTTTCACAATAAATACCTTACTTGGGCTCACTGTCTCTTTGTATTCACCCCACTCTAACTCTTGGAATACCTGTAATCTGGCTTCCTACATCTAGCTCTCTAGTGATTGATTTCTCAAAGTTATCAGCATTCCTTGTATTCTTGATCTTCATGTTGGTAATTATGGGTTTCTCCAGGGGGAATTATTTCTATGTATTTGCAGTGGGAGGATAAGGATGGCAAACCTTGCTTTGTGTTGTTTCTCTTTGTGTACTTGCCTGAATACATGAATTTGACTGTGAGCCTCCAGAGGGTAGGGATCAACCATTAGACATTTTAAAGCATAATCTCCCTCCAATAGATCTTCCATAATTATTTGTGTGGTCAATAGTATTATATTGGGCTCAGGATTTTGGCTGAAAGTTGAATAAAAGTACATAGAAAAAAATCTTCATTTGCACACTTCTCTGTGCCTAGCTCAGTCTTGCCTATAGCCACCTTTTAATATTAATAGCATCGAAGTGTGTGTGTGTGTGTGTTTGTGTGTGTGTTTGTGTGTGTGTAAATTTGCCACGCTGGTTTCTACTTGAAGAAATCTCTTTGAGTTTTTAGATCAGTAGTTCTCAATCCTTTTCCATGCTCAATTCACCTGAGATGCATTATCCATTTCCAACTGTAATTGGCTTACCTGATTGTCATTTGTGTGGAGGTGGTGAACAGAATGCCTTATAAAGGGATTATCAGAATCTTGGGTGAAATGTGTAGTTTTAAAATATCTTTTCCACCCACCTCCCACCATCCTGGTTGAAAATCACTGCCTTAGTCATTCAGACAAACTTCTGAAAAACACATCTCATCTAAGCTAAAATTTCCCAGTGTTTGTTGTTCACTTTGCATCAATGTGTGTTTGGAATGGCCAGGCATGAACAAACATTAATGCTTTGACTGTCTTCCCCCAAAGCCATACAGAAACCTAATAGACTGGTACAGCAGAAATGGACCATCTGACTTCCATTTTTCTCAATGTGCTATTAAACATACAAACTCATGGTCACCATACTGCATTTCTCTTGGTATCCAGCTGCAGGCATGTATTAAACAGTGCTGCAAATCATGCATACGGAACTTAATGGGCTCAGTGTCTCAATACAGAGAATAAAAACTTGGATGTTTTTGTTGTTTTCAAAAACATTTAATTTTAGCACATGCTATGATATTTCAGGAAATGTTTTCCTAATACATCCACTCTCTTACAGGGAAGTCATTTCCACTGTAATGTGATGTTTAAGGTGTTAGGCAGAGCTTTCAAAAGCCTATTTCCTTCTGCTACGAATAAACAGCCCAGCAGTTTGTGAAAAGGCATTATGCCATCTGAACATATTAGTCTCCTGGCTGTCTTACTCAGACTAGCTTTGCACCTCCTCACCAATGTTTGCTGGCAGAATTCCCAGCCAGGAATGCCCCTCAGCCATCTGCTCTGTCTCTGGTACCCTGCCTATGCTCCAGTGGGACAGCAATCTCTTCCCCAAGCATTGCTTAGGTGTTTGGGTTACTGTAAAAGGGCAGCATAAAAACAATATGTGCTTAAGGCATGTGAACTGTTTTTGTGTTACGATATTTTATTACACTTTGCTGTCCTGTGTTTTCTAATTGATTCCATTTGCTGTGAACACACACAGATGGAGTGTGGGGGAATAAGGGCAGAGTGGGAAGAGCAGCTCCCCGAAGGCAGCATTGGGTAAGGAAGGGGAACCTAGATGAGGCTCTGTGTCTATCTCTGCTCTGCATTTAACTGAGCATGCAACTTGGAGCAGACCACTTCTCCCTTTTAGATTCCATACAGTTGACTCTTGAACAACAGAGGTTTGAACTACGTGGGCCCACTTATAAGCAGATTTTTTTCAACCAAACACAGGTAGAAAATACAATATTAATACAATATTAAAAACCTGCATATGGTGGGGGGTCAACCTTTCTCATAAGTGAATTCCACAGGGCCAACTGGAGGTCTTGAATATGTGTGGATTTTGGTATATGTGGGTGTCCTGGAACCAATCCCCCACATACACTGGGGCACAATATATTTTAAATGAGGGGTTTTCTCACATTATTGACCCTATAAAATGGTAAAAAACATTATTGCATCTCAAATAAAATCCAAAACATAAATGATTGACTGGAGAAAAAACTACTTTGTAATGCTTATGGAAAAGGGTAACTATCCATAGCAAAAAGCTCCTACAAATTGGTGAAATAAAAAACACAAATAACCCATAAAAATAGGCAAAGGATATGAATAGGTTTAATGGAACATGAAAAGCAAATGACCAATAAATAAGTGCCAACACGTTCACAAACGGTCAGAAAATTAAAAATCAAAGCAACATTGGGGCACTATTTTTATGCATATAACCAGCATTTTATATATATATATAATTATATATTATAATATATAAAATATATATATATTTTAAGGTAGCTACTGTTAAGTGCTGGTGACAGTGCAGGGACACTTTCTGACATTGTGGTGGGTATGTGAATTGCTACAAGCGGTTAGGAAGGTAATCTCACAATATCTATAGAAATCCCCAGAAATCTAATTTTGGTAATCTCTCCTATAGAAACAGAAGAAACATTATTTAAAGATACACATATGGGGATATTTATGGCAGAGAGAGAAGGAAAAAAACAGAAAATAACCTGAATCTCCATTATTAAAGAAATGGTTGAATAAGTTACTCTCTATCAGTGATTCAGCTAGGAGTGATTTTTGTCTCTCCCACCCCAGGGAATATTTGGCAATATTTGAAGACATTTTTTATTGTTGCAATGGGGGCGGAGTGCTACTGGTATCTGGTGTGTAGAGGTCACGGATATCATTAAACAAAAGGCATAGGAGACCCACCCCAAAGAATTATCTGGCCCAAAATATCAATAATGCTGAGGTTGAGAAATCATCCATATGTGGGCATATGTATTTTGAAGTCCAGTCCCTGAGAAAATATTAAGTTAAAGAAAAAGTTACAGAGTAATTTATAATATTCCATTTTCTTAAAATATAGAAAACAACTCTGAACAAACATATATATACACACACACATATGTGTATATATACATACACATATATATGTATATATACACACATACATTATATGCGCTAGAGGATGGAGGAAAAGTATGAAAGTATTCATACCAAACTGATAACGTTGCTTACTTTGGGAAGGGCTAGAGGAAGTGGCATGGAAAGAAATACCCTCCCCTCGCCCAACACACACACATCATACACAAGCTCCTGTACTCCTGTTCTGAGATGGCTACATAAAGTCCTATGGGACGCATTTGAAAAATTCGCATATCCTGGCTATATTTCAGAGCTCTTGGATCAAATACCATTGACCTAAACATTTTAAAAGCTTTTGAGTCCCCCCACAAAGTTACCCACAAAGAAGAAGCGGCTTCCTATTTAAGTCTTTGCAAAGTATCTCATCCCCCGGGGTCTCTCTTGACTACTTTATTTTGACAGCAATGTACCGTTTGGAGGAAAATACGGTAGCTTGAAAGCTGGGAACAATGCTTGTAGAGGTCACCTGACAGACTGAACAAAAATTAATATTAAAAAAAAGTAGGAAAGAAATTTCACTCAAATTTAGTCACTATTCCAAGAATAGAACCTCACATCTGCAAATATTGGGTGTCACTGTGAATCAGCCTAAAAAAATGACTGTAAAAATACAGTTAGTGGTTTCACTGTGAAGTGTGGATATACATTGACAGGGGCAGAAACCACCACTGCCACAACAAAGCATTGTAATGTCATGTAAATTGGGACAGGTGGCTTGGGCTGTAAATTTTCCAGAGCCAACATATCCTATACAGATATTATTAAAATTGCCATGTGAATCTCAAATAACTTAGATGTAAAGATAATATGCATTGGAAAACTGCATTAATAATTCAAAATACAACAAAGATGCTGATGTAGCAGAAGCACATAAAGTGATTTCATGAAATTGAAGGGAAAAAAGTATTTCTAAATTAATGCATTATTTTATATGTGATTCTAAACATGTCTATCAACCAAATTAATAAACTATCAACAAAACCAAAAAGCTTACAAGGGGATTTTTAGGTGCAGACAGCTTTGGGAATGACTGGACAGAGTGGTTCCCAAAAATTATCCCTGTTATCACATCTGGTACAGAAGGTCAGTCATTGTGGGTGTTTATGCCCTGCTATGGCTGAGTACTTCATGCCTTTGCCTTCTGAAGGAACATGAAGTTTCCCAGGGGAGAAATAAAATTATATTTTAGCTGGTGTAAAGGAGAGAGAGAGGAATTAATATGGGATAGGCTTAGCAGGTGAAAGAGTGAAAAACACTCTTCAATGCTAACGCAATTTGTTGTAATGCATGAGATGGCCTGGGGAAAAGAAAATACGGAGCAGCACAGGTCAGAGGCTGAGCCTGATGATTCTGAAGTGCGCACTGTTCTGTTCTCCTGGCATCTGTCACTCATGGGCAGTCAGGTACTTGGGAAGATACTTTGACATTTTAAGGCCAAGAGGGCATCTATTGATGCACCAGGCATGCTGAGAAAGCAAATCATCCTTCAGTGTGCTAAATGACACCAGTGAGTTAATGCTGCTGTGAGGCATTAGGCATCAGAGAGAGAAAGAGTGAGAGGCAGAAGGGTGCCGTAAGCTTCAATTTCTCAGCCTAGCCTTGTCATGACTGCAGAATGGTTGGGACAAATTGTTTTAACCTTGGCTCCTTGTTCTGTTCATTACAGGATTATTAATGCCATACCTTGAGAATGAGGACTAGAAATGATCCAAGAATAGTTTAAGAAGACACAACACAATATTACTAATTTCAATGATTTTGACTGTAAGAATAGGATCAAGTAACTTTTACTCACCTATAAGATCCTAAGGCCAGTTAAAAGCTTCCATAGTGACTCAATATCCCAGGAACTTTTAAGTATTAAATTATGAAATGAAAAACTTCCATAAAATTTAATGGGATGAAATGAAAGGTAGAGAAACTTCAAATGAATCATCAGCAAAAATGTTCTTTCAATTATAAAATGACTTTTTCCAAGAGTAAAACTGATGTTGAAGGAATAAAACTGATGTTACTGGATAAATAAACACCTAAAGGATCTTTAGACCTGTCCTGTATCACTTGTAATTTCATATTTTCAAATTAAGTTCACTTCCCCAATATTAATTTGGCCCTTACCGTGTGTGAGGCATATTGCTGGGTACTGAGAATAGTGAGATAAATATGAAACGAGACAAAGCTGGGACATCAGAGCTGTCACAAAGGCAGCTGAAGGGATAAACGTTGACCAATACCATGGTAATTGAATAGGAAACGTGATGCTATCAATAAGAGAATAAACATTCATTCGTTTCGTCCAAATAGTTTTTCTTTCGGTGCTTGGGCATGTTGCTTTAAATTTATATAATACATGCATTAAAGTTTTAAAATAGAACAAACCAGGTCATTGAGTATCGATGGTAAATATATGAATTCAAAAAAATTGAACAAGTTAACATAACTTGCATGGTTTACTAGGGTATATAAAATTTCCAGACAAAGCTATCTGATTAATCAGAATATGAATCTTATAAAGAGCACTGCTGCCTTACCTCCTTTTTGGCAGATACCCAACCAATGGCCTCAGACTTCAGTTAGGTGGAAAACCAAAACAATCACTGATAGACCAATGATTTCTTTGTGTATTTGCCTGTGTATTAACTAACTGCTGCACAAGTAAGTCCTCAAATTGTAGTGACCTGATGCAGTAACATTTTATTTCTTGCTCACTTATTAGTCCAATGTTAGTGTTCTTGTTTGGTGATTGCCTTCAATAAAGTCATCCAAAGATCAGCTGTTTTCATCATGTGACTTGGCCTTCCCTAGTGTGTCAGAATCTTATGCCTTCAGTAATCAATGTGGAAAGAGAGAGGGTGGAAAAAGCACACCTGCTTTCTTAACCCATCTTGTCCCAGAAGAGACACCCAGCACTTCCACTTACATTCCACTGGAAAAAAAGCAGCCACCTGGCCATACCCACCTGCAAGGCAGGCAGAGAAATACAGCCTAGACTGTTCCTAGGAGAAGGAAGAATGGGCTTGTTTAATAGTCACACTCCAACCACCAGGTCCTTGCAAAGGGAACACATTCACTACCTCTGCTAGGGAGACAATAAAAAGTTCTGCTCAGTTACTGATTCCAGTGCTAAGTCCAGGATTTCCAGGTGATGAGCTACCCTTGCTGTTAGATCTGTATGTGGCTTCGAATGATCACGTGAACTATGAACTAAAAAGTCAGGTTTTCTGCCACTTTATGTCCCCATTCCCTACAATAGTAGAGCAGGGACAGAATGACTGTAATAGAACTCTCATCCAGAAAAGTGAAGAACGGAAAACATACAATGGCCATTGGTCCATAGCAATGATGAAATTCCATAGACATTTGTAGAGTATTATCTTGTGACTGGTGTAGATGGATTTGACACAGACTCTACACTCTGCAAGGAACCCCTTTGTCCGTTTTTCTTCACAGTCCCTGCTCTTCCCTTCAGGAAGTTCTTCCATCTCTAGCTTCTTCCATTGTCACATCCAAAATAGGCCTAGAAAGCCATATAGCCCACATTGAGCTAACGCAAGCTTGAGGACTCTAAGGCTGTTTTAAAGCTGTAACAGTGAAAGGTTTTAAAACCTGAGTTTTTTTGACAATGTAATTCCCACACAACCTCAGTGGGCTCCTGATTGTTTTACGTCATTAAGTTTGGGGCTGCTACATAACCTTAGTAACTGGACAACTACCAGAGACTTAACCTAATGACATACCAAGTGTGAGTATCACTCAACAATTAGAGCAATTCCACTATTTACTCGTATCCGTCAAAGAATTTGCAAAAGCATCCAATTCATTATCCATGACAATGTTTATTAAAATCCCTTTCACTCATATTATACTGTTTTAAACTTCCTTCCTTACCCTTCCCTCTCCACCATTATTTTGTTAGTTTCCCACTTGTATGGCCTTCTTGTCTTCCCCTCTCCCTATTTAATGTATTTTCCCTCATTCATGCATACAAGACACAAATCTCTCATCCGAGAGTCTTGGGATTTTTCACCAATTAGCCCAATTTATAGAATAAGGGCCAGATATGTGGCAGTGGTGAAGCTATGAAGAAAGAAATATCCAATTTTGACACTGCAGGTAGAGAGAAGGAAAAGAGGTGAGCAATACTCTTGTAGAAATACTTTTTACCCTCATCACATTTGAAAGTTTATCATCTCTTCTTCACTGAATATACTCAAATGTACTCGGTACGATGCTCAAGCTGCTGTCCCATCAGTCTTTCTTTTATTCCTCTTCTCAAAAGGAGGATGAGCATATATATTTAGTGTCTCCATTTCTCACATTCCATTTACTTCTCAACCCATTGAAATCTAGTTTCTGCCCTCAAAAGTCTATTAAAATTCCTCTGAGGTCACCAAATGGTCGGCAAATTGCTGCATCCAGTGCTCTCTCTAGAAAATACAATACCTTTATATTACCTCCTAGAAACTATTCTCTTGGCTTCCAGAACTCCATACGCGCTTCTCTTTCTCCCTCCTGTACTACAGCTGAAACAGTGATCTAGCTGTTGATTAGATTTTCCAATGATAGGGGTTTTTTTTCTCTCTTTTTATCATAGTCTTCTTTCCTCAAGGAGGTTGGGACAGTTCCCCAGGAGGGAGATGAAAGGGTGATCTCCTAATGCCACACTCAAAAGGATCCCTACTGCGGATTGGAAATCCGTAAGAGCCTCTAGAATTCTTACCATTTTCCTGTTTCAGGTTACGTTTTCTATCGACCCAGCACTGTATAAAGAATAACTGTAGTTTTACTTCTCCAATTTACTTGTGAAGCTTAATTCAATCTTCAGGGAATCAATGGTCAGCTTTTAAAACCTCTTACGGTTCATGTACGAATAGGATTCTTTTCCTTGAACAAATACGTGGAGTTCCTGTCTAAACAAACATTTTTCTTTAACATTCTTCCCCAACCTCCTCCTTCTGGCCTTTTCCATACCTAATTACATCATTAAAATAGCTGCATTTAGGGAGGTATCCTACTACCATTGATACATTATTGAAAAATCAACTATTGGCCTGAAAAAACGGTAGGCTCATTCTCTATAATTTAAATGCTGTGAAATTTGGGTTTTAAAATTCAAATATCTTAGCAATATCTTACACATATCTCTGTTTTAAGCAATGTCATTATAAAACACCTTTTCAAAAACATGCTGAAGTTTCTATTATTTTTTCCCCTTGAAAAACCCCTTTACATTTATTCATGTATAACTTAAAAGTGTACGGAGAAAAGACTTTTTGAAATTAGAAGGGAAACAAAGGCCCTGTGATTATGATTATATGATAAATTTTCTTACTTTTTAGAAAAGAGATAAGTCAATTCCTATCTCAAGTTGAAATTTGATTTATGAAATAAATAGAGAACTGAAGACATATTTTTAATAAAATTCGAGGGTTAAGTTGCAGGGAACAGTGTCCACCATTACTAATTTAATCAAGACGAAATTTATTACAATCTATTAAATGGCTTCAGAATCATCGGGATGGCTGAAGAAAGAGCCTCTTGGATCAGTTTCCACACTATAGAATCAGGTCGCCCAGGGATGTGCTGCCTCTTCTACAATTAGGAAGCCACCAGCTCCAGAACAACACTGCCACTGCCACAACCAGGACTCTAAAATCATGAGGCTGCAGCACTGTGACCACATGCATGAGCAAAATGGATGCTTCATGCCTCACCTCTCAAAACCCATGAAGCCTGTGACAGGACAGTGGGATCATGATCCCCCCAAACTGTGTTTGTAGCAAAAATAGTGGAAGCAGCATTAGCGTAGTTTTTCCTCTTACTGCCACTTCCCAAATCTTGCATGAATGCATCTGATTGGCACCTCAATCAAACACAGAAACTTAGCAGCAAGTCAATTTGACGGAGGTAGATTTTAGCTTTCCCCTATCCTCTTATCCACACCAACAGGAAAAGATGAAAACATACTCCTAAAAACAAGTGGTGTAAAATGATTTTTGTATTGGTTAAACAATGAAGTTTCAGAAGAAACACTACCCTACACTATGGAGATTAATGAGGAAATGCTAAAATGCCAGTTTTTAAAACCCAGTGATAGCCAGGTGCAGTGGCTCACACCTGTAATCCCAGCACTTTGGGAAGCTGAAGTAGGTGGATTGCTTGAGGTCAGGAGTTCGAGACCAGCCTGGTCTCGAAACCCCATCTCTACTAAAAATACAAAAAATTAGCCTGGTATGGTGGCGCACACCTGTAGTCACAGCTACTTGAGATGCTGAGGTACGAGAATCGCTTGAACCCAGGAGGAGGAGGTTGCAGTGAGCCAAGATTGCACCACTGCACTCCAGCCTGGGTGACAGAGCAAAACTCCGTCTCCAACAACAACAACAGCACCCCAGTGATAGACCACACAAATTAACCCTTTATTATTAATAAAATATTAGACACTGTGGAATGGCAGTTTCTCATTAGGTCTCAGAGTACATATTCTGTAGAAAAGTGAAACAATGCTGAAGGTAAAGCTAAGAGCTGATGGAGTCTTAAGTGTAGCCAGGGAAAAAGAGGCAATGAATATTGCCCAGGGCAAAGTCAAGTTTATTTTTTTATGATGAAATTACACAAGGTATATTTATAATCAAGTAAAACATAACTCTTCACTTTTCGATAATGAGTGAGAAATTACTGTGGAAGTATTGGTGAATTATGACAACAAACACAGATGCTTTGATGCATAATGCAGGTGGCATTTTAATGATATTAATGACACGTGCCACCTTTGCCTGCTGAGCAAGGAAAGGAGATTCCCTCTTTGAGTGAAGTGAGACAGAAAGAAAGCCATGCCTCCAAGTTTTCCGCAGTGGCAATTATGAAAGGACAATGTTTCATGCAGTTCTTTTACACAAAGAGAACTGGATTCACAGTACCATTTATTGAGCACTTTCTGCAGTCCAGTCCACATTGAATAAGATGTTTTATGTTGTTTTACTCATTATATCATCACAAACACTCTGGAGAGCTGGTATTCTTTACCATTTATACCATTTTACAGATGAAAATTGTCAGCCTCAGGAAAGATAAATAATTTACATAAGGTTGTGGAGTTAGTAAGACAGTGAGAGGTTTCAAGTTCAAATGTATCTGAATCTATAGTGGAAACATGTTGTTTTGGCTCTCCTGCATTCTCCCCCTTCTTGTGGTGAGCGCCTCTTTGGCGAGCAATTCCCTCCTCATCCTCATTCCATGTGGTTTGGTTGGGTTGACTGCCCCTCTCCAGGTTGGTCCGGGACCCAGGTAGAGTCCATCAGGTCATTGTGTCCCAGTGGGCACAATAGTCAGGAATGTCAGGTGATACAACCACAGCCTACAGAAAGAATTGCATAGCTTTTTTTTTTTTTTTTAATTAAAAAAGGAGATCTTCCTCTTTTTTCTGCTGCACTGGAATTTTGAGGATATAATTCCTACGATGGCTGGCAACCTTTTGGTTCCAAAAGCAAAGAGAGCCTGCTAAGATTGGGGCCACCCACACAGTGGAAAGCAGAGATGACAGATGGAGAGAGATTAGTCTTAATTATATCTTTTATAATTAAAAATCCAGAAATCCCTGAACTCAGAGAATTCATGGACTTTTTCAGGTATATAAGGAAATTAATTCCTTTACTTTCTAAAAGCCCATTTAATACAGACTCCAAAACCCATATTCTTTCCATTGGATCACATTGTTTTATATATCAAAGATAAAACAACCTTCAAAGGGAAATAAAAATAAGATTTAACATAATAATTATATACGTAGTTTGTTTATGATATATTCTTTAGCTTATCTGTAAAGTAATTTTACAGATTTTACATTTACATTTTTACAGATTTACATTTTTAAAGTTTGGGTAAAAAATATTTAAATGATTTTGCCACAGGGTAAATTAGGTAAGCATGTTGTTAAATCTTATTGGGAAATTTCTCCAGACAGTCACTTATACATTAATAATAGCTTACCTCTCTTATAGTTTCATTGTGTTTTTGTCCTTCATCATAAGCTAATGATAAATGACGTGATTTAAGAGGATTTTTAAAACAGAGAAAACAATTAGTTCATAAATATAAAATATATTTAAGATTATTTCTAATAATCAGATTTATTGACCCCACTGTAATGTTCACCCACAGAATTGGACTCAAAGGCATAGGTACACTAACGATAGGCGAGATGCAGTGACTGCATGGGTGGGGAAGAGAGGATCCAGGATACTAGCACCTTCTTACTCATCAAATTAACAAAGTGCATCTATCAGAGAGGCTAGGCTAGGCTAAGGTAGGCAGTTAAGCCCCAAATTTCAGTGGGCTTTATTTTGTTTGGCTGTACTTTTTGTTCATGCTACATGTCCAATGTGAGTTAGTGGGGACTCTGCTCCATATAAGTCATTTCATGATGTAATTTAGTGAAGGTTACTCAGAGATGGAAACTTCACTAACTTATGCCATCTAGGAAACAGCTCTCTAGTCTGCGGTGGCAGAGTAAAACAGAGAATGAAGAACTCACACTTTTGTTAAACACCCATGCTAGAAGTGACATATATCATTTCTCTACACAGCCTTAGCCAAAAGTATTCACATGGTCCCAACCTTAACTACAAGGGAAGCTGGAAAACTATGAATCATATGGAATATTTGATGAGCAACGACTATGTCTTCTACGGTGTCCAAGAGCAAAGAATGGAATGGACTTAACTGTGGTCCCTTAACTAGGCTGTAACTGCATATGTTTTTAGGTATATCTTTGGTTTCTCTGTTACGTTATGTAGGCTTTTTTAAAAAGGAAATTTCTACATCAATGAGATGGACTGTAGTAAATGTAGACATTAAAATAATCAATGACTTTGGAGTGTCTATAATTATATCTGGTAACTTGCACCTTAAGTTAAGCTGATCAAGTAGGCAAAACATCCTAAGCTGTAAAGGGCAAGGTGTGTGAGTGTATGTTAGGGTGTGTGTGTGTGTCTGCGCATGTGTGTGCATGTGTGTGTGTGGGGGGGCAGTATTCAATGGGTGCCCATCCTTTGTCTTAGGAGAACCTGTGTGTACCTGTTTAGTCTGCCCATCTTAATGGATGTGTGGGAAAGATGGAATATTCAAAGTTGAAGAGTGATTCAAGAATTCTTTCATATAATTTTACAGAGATCTGGAATTTCTGAAGACAGATTTTTTTTTCTTTCAGTAGTCTGAACTCTTAAAAGTCTAATTTATGCCAGTAGTTCTTAATGGGAGTGGTACTGCCCTTTAGGAGTGTTTTGAAATTTTGCAGTGGGGCTTTCTGTGGAGCTGTTGGCCGGCCTTCCTTCCTTCCTTCCTTCCTTCCTTCCTTCCTTCCTTCCTTCCTTCCTTCCTTCCTTCCTTCTTTCTCTTTCATTCTTTCCTTTCTTTTCTTTTTTTCTCTCTCCCTTCCTTCCTTCCTCTTTCTTTCTTTTTCTTTCTTTCTTTTTTTCTTTCTTTCTCTCTTTCTTCCTTTCTTCTCTCTCTCTCTCTTTCTCTCTTTCATTCTCCCTTTCTTTCCTTCTTCTTGGATGTTAAAATAATTTGGAGGTCCCCAATGGCATTTAGTTGGTAGGAGTGCTGCATTTTTTGACATTCAGAAGTCCCACTTAGCATTCACAATCTGAGCCTCTATAACTAAAATATGCTTTATGTATAAACAACAAAAATGGACTTTTATATTTATTAAATTTTCCAGGAATACAACTATTGTATAAATGGAGGGAAAGTTGCACATTTTTTCTCTCAGAGCTTTACCAAATATTGTTTTCCATTTCAGAAAGTCATGTTGCCTCTGGCAACACTGCTCATAATATTTACATTCATAATGATTCTCCACATACATGTAAGTGCCTAATAACATTATTATATCTTCTAATGTTGTCATACTTGATTATTTACATACTTGAATATACATTCTTTTTATAAATTACTTTCTTTGTATCTCTCCTTTTCACTATGCTTAGGATACTTTTCATTGGAAGTTCTGTCCAGGGCAATCAGTCAAGAAAAAGAAATAATAGGAAATCCCAAATAGGAAAAGATGAATTCCAATTGTCTCTGTTTGCAGATGACGTGATTGTACATTTAGAAAACCCCATCGTCTCAGTCCAAAATTTCCTTAAGTTGACAAGCAACTTCAACAAGTCTCAGGATACAAAATCAATGTGCAAAAATCACAAGCATTCCTATATACCAATAATAGACAAACAGGGAGCCAAATTATGAGTGAACTCCCATTCACAATTGCTACAAAGAGAATAAGATACCCAGGAATACAACCTACAAGGGATGTGAAGGACCTCCTCAAGGAGAACTACAAACCACTGCTCAAAGAAATAAGAGAGGACACAAACAAATGGAAAAACATTCCATGCTTATGGATAGGAAGAATCAGTATCATGAAAATGGCCAGACTGCCTGAAGTAATTTATAGAGTCAATGCTATCCCCATCAAGTTACCACTACCATTGACTTTCTTCACAGAACTAGAAAAATCTACTTTACATTTCATATGGAACCAAAAAAAGAGCCCGTATAGCCAAGGTAATTCTAAGTAAAAAGAACAAAGCTGGAGGCATCATGCTCTCTGACTTCAAGCTATACTACAAGGCTACAGTAACCAAAACAGCATGGTACTGGTACTAAAACAGATATATAGAACAATAGAACAGAAGAGAGGCCTCAGAAATAACAACACACTTCTACAACCATCTGATCTTCAACAAACCTCACAAAAACAAGCAATTGGGGAAACTATTTCCTACTTAATAAATGGTGTTGAGAAAACTGGCTAGCCATATGCAGGTAACTGGCTAGCCATATCCAGAAAACTGAAACTGGACCCCTTCCTTACACCTTATAAAAAAATTAACTCAAGATGGATTAAAGACTTAAACATAAGATCTAAAACAATAAAAAACCTAGAAGAAAACCTAGGCAGTACCATTCAGGACATAGGCATGGGCAAAGACTTCATGACTAAAACACCAAAAGCGATTGCAACAAAAGCAAAAATTGACAAATGGGATCTAATTAAACTAAAGAGCTTCTGCACAGCAAAAGAAACTATCATCAGAGTGAACAGAAAACTACAGAATGGGAGAAAACTTTTGCAATCCACCCATCTGACAAAGGGCTAATATCCAGAATCTACAAGGAACTTAAACAAATTTACAAGAAAAAAACAACCCCATCAAAAAGTGGGCAAAAGATATGAACAGACACTTCTCAAAAGAAGACATTTAAGCAGCCAACAAACATATGATAAAAAGCTCATCATCGCTGGTCATTAGAGAAATGCAAATCAAAACCACCATGAGATACAATCTCATGCCAGTTAGAATGGTGATCATTAAAAAGTCAGGAAACAACAGATTCTGGTGAGGATGTGGAGAAATACGATCGCTTTTACACTGTTGGTGGAAGTGTAAATTAGTTCAACCATTGTGGAAGACAGTGGGGCAATTCCTTGAGGATCGAAAACCAGAAATACCATTTGACCCAGCAATCCCATTACTGGATATATAGCCAAAAGATGATAAAACATTCTACTATAAAGACACATGTATGTTTATTGTGGCACTGTTCACAATAGCAAAGACTTGGACCAACCCAAATGCCCATCAATGATAGACTGGATAAAGAAAATGTGGCACATATATACCATGGAATACTATGCAGCCATAAAAAAGGATGAGTTCACATCCTTTGCAGCAACATGGATGAAGCTGGAAACCATCATTCTCAACAAACTAACACAAGAACAGAAAACCAAACACCACATGTTCCCACTCATAAGTGGGAGCTGAACAATGAGAACACGTGGACACAGGGAGGGGAGCATCATACACTGGGGCCTCTTGTGGGGTGGGGTGCTAGGACAGGGATAGCAGTAGGAGAAATACCTAATGTAGATGACAGATTATAGCTGCAGCAAACCACCATGGCACGTGTATATCTATGTAACAAACCTGCACATTCTGCACATGTATCCCAGAACTTAAAGTATTAAAAAATAAATAAATAAAGTCAAAAACAGGAAAAGTGTAGGTTAGTCGGTAATATCTATTAATTTGACTTCAGAATAATAAAGGAACATAAAATATTTGCTATGAAAAGGGGTTGGATCTGATAAGGTTAAGAAGCAATGTGTTAGGCATGATGTTTAAAAGCACAGAGTTCAGAGATAAATACCTCTGAGCTCAAGACCAGCTCTAGTATATAACCTCAGGCAAATCATTTAACTTCTCCAAATCTTATCTCTCTCATCTCCAGAATGGGAGAACTACATATTATATTAGTTATTTTGAGGGTTAAGTGAGATAGTTAGATGTTTAGCTTGATGTCTGGCCCTTAGTAAGCAATAGATAAATCGTAGCTATTATTTCAAAGTTTCTATTACTGATGAAACTTAAAACTCAACTCAACATAAAAGATATAGAAGCCAGAGTCTCTGTGCGAAGTAAAACTTGGTGTATCTATATAGAACCTCTGAATTTCTTTGTCAGTATCTTTCTGCCTTCTTTTTTTCTTTTTAAAAATGATCACTTTATCAACTAACAATGCACTGTCCACCCTCGCCAGTTGCCACATTGGTGGGTGTGGAAGAGGGGCTCTACCTGCCTTCAAAAGCATGCTCTTTGAAAACAGGCAGCTTTGCTTCATAGGCTAGCAATAGGTTTCTCCACTTTGCTTTAGGATAATCAAAACAAGGTTCTAATGAGCCCACCAGTAAAATGTGTTTCATGAGATTAGCAGTCTATACCACATTGTGCAATTAGAACCCTCTTCTTCTTTCTAAGTTTAGTTTCATAATATGACTGCTAATTGCACAGAAAGAGACATTTCCAACTCTTACTTTGGACCCATACACACTTAATATCTACTGCCTGGACCCTTTTTTCCTTCAGAACACCTGAAAAACTGTATGATGCCCAAGAAAATACACTTAAGCCGAAGTTTCTAAGTCTACCCAATTTTAATGTTAGAGTAGGAAGTAATTTTAATGTCATTGGAATAACTTAAACTGATCTCTTATCTTATTTAATATCTTTTTTCCCCAAAAGTTGATCAGCATATTACAGGGTTAACAAATGGAAAGAGGGAGGAAAAAGATGATTTCTTGAGAGAATTTTGGAGCTCATTTATCTTTCCATCTGAAAGCTATTTTTCTATAAACTCCCACAAGACTGAAGTCTAAAATTGTGTAGGATCCATACCCTTGAACACACACATTAACCAATTTTAAGCAAATTGCTGCATTTTGCAAGCAATACCATACATAATTCAACCGTCTTTTCCCTGGATAATTAGCAGTGAGTGATCCCCTACCCTGACGAGCAGGCATGAAGGCTTGATTGAGCCCACAGCTGGGCTCCCAGTAATTATGAATCTCTCTGCATCCTGGGAAGAGCCTAGGGAGAGAAGGCCTGATGCCTGTTCACTCTACATTCTGGACTGCAACTGTGTCCTGAAAAAACGACATACTAATTCAACAAATAGGTATTGAACTCCTCCTGTGTAACAGGTGCTATTGTAGGTGCTGGGGATACAACAGTGAAAAACAAAACAAAACAAATCCCTGCCTCGGTAGAGTTTGCAGGTTAGTGGGAGAAAACAGACAAAAATAAAATAAAATAGATAAGTAAATTTTATATGACATGAGAAGCCAATAAGTCTTTTTCAATTTATTTATTCTTTTATTTTATTTTTCACTTTTGTTTGAGATTCAGGGGGTACATGTTCAGGTTTGTTACCTGGGTATACAGTGGGATGCTGAGGTTTGGGGTACAAATGATCCCATCACCCAGGTGTTGAGCATAGTATCCAATAGTTTTTCAACCCTTGCCCACCTCCCTCTCTCCAAGCTCTAGGAGTCCCCAGTGGCTATTGTTGCCACCTTTATGTCCATGTGTACCCAATGTTTAGCTCCCACTTTTAAGGGAGAACACGTGGTATTTGGTTTTCTTTTCCCATGTTAATTTGCTTAGGAAATGGCCTCCATGTAGTTTTCCATGGTATATATATGTACCACACTTTCTTTATCCAATAGACCATGGACAGGCACCTGGGTTGATTCCATGTCTTTGCTATTGCAAATAGTGCTGCGATGAAGATGCAAGTGTGTGTGTGTCTTTTTGATAGAACTATTTGTTTTCTTCTGGATATATACCCAGTAATAGGATTTCTGAGTCAAATGGTAATTCTGTTTTAAGTTTTTTGAGAAATCTCCCAATTGCTTTCCACAGTGGCTGAACCAATTTACATTCTCATTAACAGTATATAACATTCCCTTTTCTCCATAGCCTCGCCAAATCTGTTGTTTTTAGACTTTTTACTAATAGCCATTCTGACAGGTATGAGATGGTATCTCGTCGTTTTAATTTGCATTTCTCTGGTGATTAGTGATGTGGAGCATTTTTTTGTATGTGTTAATTGGCCAAGAAGCTTATAAGTCTTAATAGAAATAGCAAGGAAGGATATTGAGCATTCCAGAGGGTGGGTTGCAGTTTTCTTAGAATGGACGTGGTGGGCCTCACTGGGCAGGCAACATCTGAGTAAAGACTAGAAGCAGCTGAGGAAGTGCACCATGGAGCTATCTGGGGGACAGCGTTCTAAGCAGAGGGAAGAATCCATGGAAGGGCCTGTTTGAAGAACACGCTTGGAGTCTACTGTGGACAAAGATGGTGAGCCAGAAGGTTGTATTGGTGAGGCCAGGTAGGTCAGGGGAGCTAACAGTCCTGCGGACCATCCTCAGGACATTGACTTTTACTCTGAGTGAGAAGGGAAGTCATCGCAGGGTTTAGATTGGAGAAGTGACATGATCAGAAATGAGTTTTAAATGGACCCACTCTGGATTGGGAATGTCTTGCCTTGGGACAAGGGTGGGAACATGGTCTTATGGGAGGCTCCTACCATAACTGAAGTGGGAGTTGCTGGGGGCTTGGACCAGTGTGAAAACTGGGAGATGAGCAATAGTTGGATTCTGGACATATTTTTATGGTAAAGCCAGCAAGATTTCCTGTGGTATGGAGATGGAATGTGATAAACGAGTCCAGGATAACTCCACAGTTTTAAGACTAGATTTTTTAATCATCTAGACTCACTGCGAGGAAAAAATGGTTTCGAATTCACAGTTAACTGTGTACTCTTCCTGGAATGTGTTTGTCTCTGTAGATATAGGTGAAAAATATTCCTTCATCCCCAGAGGCTTTTAACTGATTTTGAAGAGTCTCTGGGCCAACAGGTCAAATCAGCACAAAGTACTGCAGCCTGCTTGAATTTCACAGGTTCTCCTGCTGAGACAGACAAGCATTCACCCTCAGTTCACCCTTAGCTGTCTTTATGACTTCACCTGAAGAGGACACTTGTGTTCAGACATTGTTTCTGTAAAATATGTAAATAAAGCCATCTAGTCATTATGTGAGAATGTAAGCAACAGGGGACATTTTCTCTTGATCATTGCTGTGGGAAAAATCCACACAGCTTTTGACTCTGCTGAAACCTAGAAAGAATCTAGTAGCTTGCCTATACCCTCACGGAATAAGGCAAATGGAAAGGACAGCACTGTTGCCACTGGCGTTAAGTTTCTTTACGGGCCTTGACCCAGGCAAGGATCCTTGGTCCCACGTTACCATGAACAGCAGTCAAATCCTAAGAGAATCTCCCTGTCAGCAACAGGTGAGGAAAGCAAAAGATTACTACTCTTAATAGTTAGGCTTTGAAGTATTGCAGCTGATTTCCATAAGTCACACGAGATGGAAGACTTCTCATTCATTTGGAGACAAACATAGAGGGGGTCTCCTAAAAGTTTCATTAATACAGGCTCGATGAGAGCAGAGACTCTGTTGATCACTGTCATGTCCCCAGCACCTTTGAGAGTGTCTTCAACATAGTAGACGCTCTATAAATATTTGCTAAGTAAATTAATACAAGGGAAGATGTTCCTAGTTTCCTCTCAAATGTACTAACTTACTCTGATAAAGTACTATACAGTTAATAAGGTAAAAGGAATTCTACTACAAGTTTCAGTGATGTAAACACAAGAGAAGAGTGCCAGTGTTTATTGAATACCCATGATATGCCAGAGTCCCAACTAAGAAACTTTTACCTATTATTTCATTCACTCCTCCTCACAGTCACACTGTAAGTTACATGTTATCACTCTCTTTTTACAAATGAAGAAACTGAGACTCAGATAATTTCAGTCATTTGTTCAAGCCCAGTCTGTTTGCTTTCAAATGTCATGATTATTTTACTATATCCTTATGTTTTCATTATTTGTGTGTGCCTCCCCTCCCCTAGTCTACAGGGAGCTTGCAGGCTAGGGGAAGGGAGGCATACACAAATAATGAAAACATTAGAGGCCAAGGAGAACCATGAGAAGTTCTAGCAATACATTCTAGAAAATCAGGGCATAGACTCTAGAGCCAAACAGCTTAAATTCAAATCCTTTCTCTGACACTCGCTGGCTGTGTAATTCTCCTCAGGGAAACTATCCAACCTCGCAGTGCCTTTATTTTCTCATGTGTAAAATGGGAATAATTTTTGTACTTACACTGTGAGGTTGTTGTGAGAATTAAGTGAGTATATATAAATACACATAGCATGTGACATGTACATGTTGTTGATGAGGACGAAGTCCAGGAAGTGCTTCAAGGAAGATAAGGCATTGTAAGAGTGAGTGAAATTTGGATAGACGGCAATTCAGGCAAAGCTCTCAAACGTAGGGACTAATGTGACTGAAGGCATGGAAGCCATAGAATATTAGAGGAACACCAATGATAGAGTTTGGCTGGAATGTAGACCAGCGATTATCCATGGGGTGGTATGCCTAAGTTTTCCGGGAGTGCTATGTCAAATAACGGCCCCAGGACCAAATGCTGATTTAGGCCTTCCCCCAGGAAAGTGGAGGTAAGGGACCAACACTCCCAGTCCCAGAGAGAAAGCAGGCAGGAGATGAGGCAAGAAGGCAGACTGGGGTCAGATCATAATCTCAAGTGCCAGGGTCAGGGATTAGCCTTTATATTCTGTACACATTTTCTGCTAATAAAGAGTTACGCTGTAATCGGAAATGTTCCTGCATGGGAAACAAGGTAGAACAATTCCAAAACAACTTGTGAACTGCCCCCATATTGTGCACTACAGAAGAAGCTACATTGCCTAAACAAAAACCATTTTTCCTCTTACATAGCATCTCTTTCTGAAAGCAGGGGAAAGATCAGAATGGGCAAAACGAAATCATGGAAATTCACATATATGAAGGGAAGGCATTTGGTAATGACCAGAGCTGAGGACATGGTCACAGCACACATGTCCATGAAGCTGGCACTGGGTCAGAGTTTCTAGAAGAAGCAGACCATCACTTCCTACTATAAAAAGGCAAAATGTTCAGCTTTCTGTAACCAAGAAGCGTTACTGTCCTCTAGAGAAGTCAAACACTCAATCATTATGAGCCACTGAGAGGTTATAGATATTGAGGCAATGACCCCTTCCCTGAGAAACCTGCTTCATGGTTGAGGAAACAGATGAGGTCTGTGTTCAGAATAAGTAAAGGAATTTTTTTCACAATAGCATTACCAACATGCACACATGAGTATTGCACAAAACCTCAAATGCAGGGAGACAGCAGATGAGATAGTCAAGATCAATGGGATTAATCTTAGAAGGCATTTGGAATGAGGTGAAATCTTGGCTAACTTAAAAGGGAAAGTTCAGGTATGAAAATGACTTCAGGTTCAGATGGATCCAGGGGCTGAAATGATGTCACCAGGACTCTGATTTTCCCTCCATTCTGTATTCCATTCATCCTTGCATGGTTTCATTTGTCAGCTAATGCTTTTTGTACATTATGGGCAAGAAGTCTTTCAGCTTAGCAACCTCAGCAGAGTGTTTTTCTGTCCCAATGACAGCATATTGATCTAGGAAGGGACTCAAATTTATTCTGCTACAGCCACATATCCATTCCTGAACCAGTCATTTTGACTGTGGGATGAGATGCATGATCAGCTACATCTCAGCAATGAGCCCTCCTAGTCATATATGAAATTATTACAGGGAGGTTCTCCAAAGGAAAACATTGTTCAGGGAAAACCAACTAAAAAACCATGAAGGGTATATAGAGCAGAAACAGACAATTATTCCTCAACTCTTAGAGGGTAAGAAATGAGAAGAGGGCATATTTGCATAAATTATTTTGGAAAGATAAATACAAGTGTTACCAACAACATTTTAAGGCTTTGGTTTTTCAAACATTTATATTTTTAGTTACCAAACTTGTTTCCCTCCTAACAGATATCTTTTTATGTAAACCATAAATATAAAACAGATAAAAGCAAAACAACTGTGAATGAGGCAAAGAGAAGGTGTGAGGCTGGAACCTGCACCCACTTGGTCTCCTCCTGCGATATTGTATTAGCTACAAGTCACTTCAGAGAAACCCTGGGACTATTTAAAATCCTGCTGGCTGAAAATATAAACAGCTTCAAGAAAGGTTTAGAAAACACTGGACAAACCTATAGATCTATGATGGACTATAAGGGAAGTGGAGGAACTTGATTAATATATCATGAGATTTAGGTCGTGCTCACTCCCCCACTGACAAGGTATGCCCCATGTCACTGTGAAAGTAAAACACTGGCTTCGAGCTCCTGTGGCTTCTCTTATTCCAGGTAGAGGCTTTGGAATCACACAGGACTAGATTAAAGTTCCACCTCCAAACTTACTGGTTATATGACCTTGGGCAATTTGCTTACTTTTCTGAGCTTGTTTTCTAATGTGTAAAATGCATTTCTGTTTATTCACAGGGTCATCTTTCAGGTAACAAGAGATCATATAAATAATGCATGCACCTGAGGGCGTGTCACACAATGAGCACTCAGGAGGCCAATGTCTTCATTTTCTTGGCCAATAGCATTACCAAGAAATCTAGAGATGCTGCTAAATTGCCAGATAAGGATCCTTTTTTGATTAGTACAAGCCCCAAGACTGTGGGCCTCAATGTTACTAAGAGCAACACAAATACAAACATTAATACTGATTCTGATGCTGAAAGTAATGCATACCATGTGCCAAGGACCAGTCTATATGCTTTATACACCTCATCCCTCTAATCCTTACAATAATCCTAGAAGGTAGGTCCCATTATTAGTCCCATTTTACAAACAAAGAAAAAAACTTTTAGGGAGCTTAGTTGACCTCCAACACATCCATAGCCAATGTGTGTTGATAGCCCAGCCAGAAAGTGGCCAAGGTAAGAAATGTACTGTTTGATGTAAGGAAGAATAAAGCGAAGGTTGTTATGAAATGGATCTGGCTACCAGCCCAGAGATCCTTAAACATAAGCTCCATTATCCTTGGAGGTTTTGCTAACCACCTGGCTGGTGGAATTAATGGATATCATAATTTCTTGATTTGGCTCTAGGAAAAGTTAAGATGGAACAAGGCATAGGGATTGAGTCCCTGAGTTTGAGCTTTATCAGCATTTTTTTCCTTGTCCCTCCTGTGCTCCATTTATCAGAGCCTGCAGCTCTCCATAAAAGTCACTGGAACCATCCTTTAGCTCCATCTCTACTCTTTGCTCAAAATCCTCCCTTCTCCTCTGGTTTCTCTCTGGAGCCTGTGCATTTAGTTCTCTCTCTCGGCCTTGTGTCTTCTGATTGGCAACTTCGTTAGACAGTCTGCCTGATTTTTGCTTTGATTTCTCCTTCTGAGCCCCACACTCTATGGCCCTGGGCAATATGATGTCCTGACTCAGAGGCCCAGACCTCCTAACCCAAATAGCCCCTGCTTTTTACAGAGGTAAGTTAAATGGTACGAGGTTTGCTCACCACTTGGTTCCATTTTCTGAGGTTTGAAGGACTCATTACTTAATCATCATATTTTGTTGTTTTTTGACCCCTTCTCACCCTCCCTAAAGCCCGAAAGTGTTTTGGGTGATTAAAGAACAGACGTCATTGTTATTGAGCCTTACAAGCACATAAAACAAAACAAAACTGAAGAAAAGGGTTTTAAGGTTCCCAAAACATCAAGTGGCAACAGAGGATACAGGATAGCAATTATAATTGCCTATCTATAAATTCCTATTTTGGAAAATGCAATTATTATAATAATAGCACATGAAGAATCTTACTCATATCACCCAGCCCATATCATCTCCGTGTCCGCTCTTGAGATGTGCTGTCATACGTAAACAATATATTAAATTTTGACTGAAACGTAGCCCACACTCCCATCTCATCTTTGTAGTCTGTGTTAGTCCGTTCTCATGCTGCTATAGGGACATACCAGAGACTGGGTAATTTATAAAGGAAAGAGGTTTAAGGTTTAATTGACTCACAATTCTGCATGGCTGGGGAGGCCTCAGAAAACTTACAATAATGGCAGAAGGGGAAGCAAAGAAATCCTTATTCACATGATGGCAGGAAGGAGAAGTGCTGAGCAAAAAGGGAAAAAGCCCTTTATAAAACCATCAGATCTCGTGAGAACTCACTCATGAGAACAGCATGAGGGTAACCAACCCCATGGTTAAATTACCTCCCACTCGGTCCCTCCCATGACACGTGGGGATTATGGAACTACAACTCAAGATGAGATTTGGGTAGGGACACAGCAAAACCATATCACATTCCCTCTGGTTACTTTACTTATATATTAAACAAACAAATAAACGAACAAAAAAACAAAAAAGAAAACCAGAATGGGCAGCTGATGCAAAAGAAACAGATCTTTTTATTTTTATTATCTTTATCTTAGCATTTCATAAGTACCTTCACCCAACTTGGTTAACAACGCATTTCCTGCAACTTTCCCTCAGCTTTTCTGCTGTGTAACTATCAATGCTTGGCCAGAGAGTCAGACTGGAATTCACAAAGAGGCTTCACCCTTTTCTGTTCTTTATGCCCCTAGATATGTTTCCAGTGATTTTTAAAATGTATATAAACAACTTTATTGAGATCTAATTCACATAGCATACAATTTACCCATTTAAAGGGTACAGTGTAATGGTTTTTAGTATATTCACAAAGTTGTTCAGCCATTACCACAATCAATTTTAGAGCTCTTTTATCACCCTCCAAAGGAACCCCATATCCACTAGCAGTCACTGCCTTTTCTTCGTCCCTTCAGTGACCCACCACCTGTCACAGGTGAGCAGCAGAGATTGTGGAAATACTGTTGCACCTTTGATTCGCTCTTCATTCCGAGTTCAATCTGGAAGGTTCATGACTGGTATCATATGAAAAAGACACATGCACACACATGTTTACAGCAACACAATTCACAATTGCAAAAATATAGAACCTACCTAAATGCCCGTCAACCAATGAATGCATAAAGAAAATATGATATATATACAGCATGGAATACTACTCATCTAAAAACTGGAACGAAATAATGGCCTTTGTTGCAACTTGGATGGAGCTGGAGGCCATTCTTTTAAGTGACATTACTCAGGATTGGAAAATCAATTATTGTATGTTCTCACTTATAAGTGGGGGCTAAGCTATGAGGATACAAAGGCATAAGAACGATATAATGGACTTGGGGAACTTGGGGGGAATGGTGGGAGGAGGTGAGGAATAAAAGACTACATACTGGGTACAGCGTACACTGCTCAGGTGATGGGTGAACCAAAATCTCAGAAATCACCACTGAAGTCCTCATCCATGCAACTGAACACAAGCTGTTTCCCCAAAACTACTGAAATTTTAAAAATAAAGTTCATGACTGGGCTGGGGGAGTGGTGCACTCCCCCATGAGGCTCAAGAGGCCATCTATTAGGAGGAATTCCAGTGCAAATGACTAAGGGTGATATTTCAATATTGCTGCCAACATCTGCCAACAATTTTTCACACAGGCCTAACTACTTGTATATGAGTATTTACAACTTTTCTTTTTCCCAGGAACCATTTCTGAACTGGAAAAGAGACTTTTTTTTTTTTTTTGAGATGGAGTCTTGCTCTGTCGCCCAGGCTGGAGTGCAGTGGTGCTGCAAGCTCCACCTCCTGGATTCCCGCCATTCTCCTGCCTCAACCTCCCGAGTAGCTGGGACTACAGGCGCCCGCCACCACGCCCGGCTAATTTTTTGTATTTTTAGTAGAGACGGGGTTTCACTGTGTTAGCCAGGAAGGTCTCGATTTCCTGGCCTCATGATCCGCCCGCCCTGGCCTCCCAAAGTGCTGGGATTATAGGTGTGAGCCACCACGCCTGGTGGAAAAGACATTTTTTAAAATTCCTTGTCAAAATTCTGTACGCAAAATTATTTTCTTCTGGCCCTCTGAGCCGCCCTCTGCTCCCTGCAGCCCCCAGGCCCCCTTCCTCTCTCTAAGCACTCTTGAAATTCTGGACCTTCTTACGGCCCCAGCAAGCCAGGGTCCCCACCTTTGGTGCATCACCAGGCTCAGACATAATTCCACACTTCTAGTGGGTTCTTTCTGCCTGTCCATGCTTCATCTCCCATCAGAGCTCAACTGTTCATCTTTTAATGCATCTCTTATACTCCAGGCGTTAGTTTATTATTATTTTTTTTAATCGTACTGAGTGGTACTAAATTACAACATCATCTTCCTAGTTCACATAAACTCTTAGCATGGTGTGAAGAAAGCACTCTGAAAGCTGTTGCTCTATTTAAGCATGAAAATCAGTGTTCTGAATAATTGTGTGGAGGAACAACAGTGGGTAGAGGAAGGGGAGAGAAAGGAGGTGTGATTCTTTTAGGAATTAAATGCAGCTGAGTCAGAGGTCTGTGTCAGAAGCCGAACTATAAATCTGGTGACACAGCAGTGGGAGAAACACCTCCCCCATCAAGCAAGGAGTGTTAGCTCTCTGGATGTGCTGTGGTATCATTCTCTGCATGTCTTAATGTTTAAATCCTAATGTAACCTGCTGAAAATAATTTTCAGTGCTTATTAATGTTCATAGTAAATGCTGCTTATAGGTAATTTTGGTGGTGTTAAATGTGGAGTCAGATGCTAGAGCAGGGCTTCTCGAATTTGAGTGTGCACAGAACCATGGGGAGCTTATTAAAATTCAGATTCCTGGGTCCCACCTCCAGAGTTTCAGTGGCTGGGCAGGCCCAGCATTACGCAGGCTCTCAGTGGGTCCAGGCCACACTTGGAGAAAAATCATGTGGGAAATATCCCAGGTAGGAATAACAGATGTGTGATGCAAACTGGGAACTTACAGATGGCACAGGCTTCCCTCTGTGTTTCTTCTCTCTGCTTGCCATGGAGAGGGTAAAAATATGTGTAGGGGTGGGTACCTGGGAAATGTTACCAGAAACTTTGCTGTTTGAAGTTAAATGTCTCAAAGGCTTCATGAAAGATGCCTAGATTAAACATTATTTCTGGGTGTGTCTGTGAGAGTGTTTCTGAATGAGACAAGCATTTGAATTGGTGGACTCAGTAAAATAGATGGCCCTCCACTCTATGGGTTGACATCAACCAGTTTGTTTAGGGCCTTGCTATGGTTTGAATATTTGTGTTCTCTCCCAAATTTACATTGAAGCTTAATCCCCAGTGCAACAGTATTAAGAGGTGGGGCCTTGAGAAGGTGATTAGCCCATGAGGGCTCCATCCTTATGAATATTAATATCTTATAAAAGGTATTGCCTCTCCATCTCTTCCTTCATGTGAGACTCAGCATTCAGCCCCTCCAGAGGATTCAGCAACAAGGTGCCATCTTGGAAGCAGAGAGTAGCCCTCACAGACACCAAATCTGCCAGTGCCTTGATCTTGGACTTCCCAGCCTCCAGAACTGTGAGCAGTAAACTTATATTGTTAATAAATAACTCAGCCTGTGGTATTTTTTTATAGCAGTCCAAAGGACTAAGACAGGCCTGGGTAGAAAAAAAAAAAAAAAAGGCAGAGAAGAGAGGAATTCACCCCACCCCCCGATTTTATTATTTCACCTCACTGCTGGAGCTTGGACATATTATCTCCTGCTCTCAAACTGGAAGTCACACCACAGGCTTCCCTACTTCTCAGGGTTTGGACACAGGCAGAATTACACCACGGACTTTCCTGGGGCTCCAGTCTTGCAGACCCTGAGACTTCTCAGTGTCCATAATTGTGGGAGCCAATTTCTCACAATCATTTTCTCGCTCTCTCTCTCTCCCTCCCTCACTCCCCACTCTCTCTCTTCCTATATATAAATATATGTGTGTGTATCTATACTGTATATCTATACTGTATATATATGTATATACACGCATACATACATATATACAAATTGATATGGTTTGGCTGTATCCCCACCCAAATCTCATCTTGAATTCCCACGTGTTGTGGGAGGTAATTGAATCATGGGGTTAAGTCTTTCCCATGCTGTTCTCGTGATAGTGAGTAAGTCTTACGAGATCTGATGGTTTTAAAAAGAGGAGTTCCCCTGCACACGTTCTCTCATTTTTTGCCTGCCACTAACCATGTAAGATGTGACTTGCTTCTCCTTGCCTTCCCCCCAGCCATGTGGAATTGTAAGTCCAATTAAACCTCTTTCTTTTGTAAATTGCTCAGACTTGGGTATGTCTTTACCAGCAGCGTGAAAATGGACTAATACACAAATATAGAGATGTATTAGATATACACATGTGTATATGTACAATAGAGAGAGAGTGAGAGAGAGAAGGAAAGACAGAGAGAATGAGAGTGAGATTTATTATGAGGAATTGGCTCATGTGATTATGGAGACTGAAAAGTCCCATGATCTTCCATCTGCAGGCTGGAGACCTAGGAAAGCCAACCAGTGATGTAATACACACACACACACACACACACACATATTCACACAAACACACTCACACACTCACACATACTCACATACATACTCATACATACACACACACAACTAACATGTTCTGAAGAGTAAAGGCTAGTTGTCCTACAGAGTATTCCATGTTCTAGATTCTCTTGACATCTTCCTTGCAATTCAAATCAATTCAATCATGATTCATCCATTTATGGCTAGGATGCCACCCAGCTGAGGTTGGGTACCTTCCACTGCATTACTTCAAGGAGCACACAATGAAAGGTAACCCATTACTAGTGATGGCATGAGTGTACTATTGTTCTCAGTATTTCTCCACTCCCCATGGGACTTTCTTTTTTAATGGGGGGAGATTTTACTCTTATTTTTCAACTGCTAGTGCCTGCCTGCAGGATCTGCCTGACTCCTCACTCTCATATAGCTCATGAGTTGGCTCTGCTTTTTTCACTTTTCTACCACATGTACATTGGAGAGAACAGTATTATTTTCTGTCATCTAGTTATGCTGTGGGCTCAAGTTATAGATGATTTTATATATTCTCCTTGTTGATATGCATGGTTCTTGAAAGACATATGAAAAATTAGGATTTAGGAGTCCTGCCATTATTCTATGGGAATTTGGAAGTCCTGAATGAGCTTCTAATGTCAAGTTTTCTTAAAGCTTGTAAGAGCTGGAGCCAAACATGGGCTCTGAATATAATCAATTGACTTTGACTCTAAGGAAATACTTATAGTGAGTCAAAGCATTTTAACCTACATCTGAGATTAATATAAAGGTTACATAGGTAGTGATGGCTAGTTCTTAAAATGAGTATAATGGTTGTTATTTGTTTTTCTTCCTTCATATTTTGTTTCAAATTATTTGATAGCATTTCTAACTGACTATTGTATTAATGATGTTTTATTTTTAATATACTGCATCTCCATAGTAAAATCATAGTGGCCTACAGTTGTGTGTTAATCTGTGTTGCCAATCAATCTAGGAAGCAATATAATATACTCCTTAAAACCTCTGAAATTGAAAAATCATCCAAGATGGCCAAATAGGAACAGCTCCAGGCTACAGCTCCCAGCGTAAGTGACCCAGAAGACGGGTGATTTCTGCATTTCCAATTGAGGTACCAGGTACATCTCACTGGGGCGTGTCAGACAGTGGGTGCAGGACAGTGGGTGCAGCCCACCAAGCAAGAGTCGAAGCAGGGTGAGGCATCACCTCACCTGGGAAGCACAAGGGGTAAGGGAATTCCCTTTCCTAGCCACGGGAAACCATGACACACAGCACCTGGAGAATTGGGTCACTCCCACCCTAATACTGCGCTTTTCCAAGGGTCTTAGCAAATAGCACACCAGGAGATTATATCCTGTGCCTGGCTTAGAGGGTCCCATGCCCATGGGGCCTCACTCATTGATAGCATAGCAGTCTGAGATCTAATTGCAAGGTGGCAGTGAGGCTGGGGGAGGGGCGCCCACCATTGCTGAGGCTTGAGTAGGTAAACAAAGCAGCCAGGAAGCTCAAACTGGGTGGAGCCCACCACAGTTCAAGGAGGCTTGCCTGCCTCTGTAGACTCCAACTCTGGGGACAGGGCATAGCCAAACAAAAGGAAGCAGAAACCTCTGCAGATGTAAATGTCCCTGTCTGATAGATTTGAAGAGAGTAGTGGTTCTCCCAGCACAGAGTTTGAGATCTGAGAATGGACAGATTGCCTCCTTAAGTGGGTCCCTGACCCCTGAGTAGCCTAACTGGGAGGCACCCTCCAGTAGGGGCAGACTGACACCTCACACGGCCAGGTACCCCTCTGAGATGAAACTTTCAGAGGAATGATCAGGCAGCAACATTTGCTGTTCAGCAATATTCACTCTTCTGCAGCTTCCGTTGCTGATACCCAGGAAAACCGGGTCTGGAGCGGACCTCCAACAAACTCCAACAGACCTGCAGCTGAGGGTCCTCACTGTTAGAAGGAAAACTAACAAACAGAAAGGACATCCACACCAAAACCCCATCTGTATGTCACCATCACCAAAGACCAAAGGCGGATAAAACCACAAAGATGGGGAAAAAACAGAGCAGAAAAGCTGAAAATTCCAAAAATCAGAGCACCTTTCCCCTCCAAAGGAACACAGCTCTTCACCAGCAACAGAACAAAGCTGGACGGAGAATGACTTTGACGAGTTCAGAGAAGAAGGCTTCAATCAAACTTCTCCGAGCTAAAGGAGGAAGTTCGAACCCATCACAAAGAAGCTAAAAACCTTAAGAAATGATTAGACAAATGGCTAACTAGAATAACCAATGTAGAGAAGTCCTTAAATGACCTGACAGAGCTGAAAACCATGGCACAAGAACTACGCGACAGAAACACAAGCTTCAGTAACCAGCTCGATCAACTGGAAGAAAGGGTATCAGTGATTGAAGATCAAATGAATGAAATGAAGTGAGAAGAGAAGTTTAGAGAAAAAAGAGTAAAAAGAAATGAACAAGCCTCCAAGAAACATGGGACTATGTGAAAAGACCAAATCTACATCTGATTGCTGTACCTGAAAGTGATGGAGACAATGGAACCAAGTTGGAAAACACTCTGCAGGATATTATCCAGGAGACCTTCCCCAACCTAGTAAGGCAGGCCAACATTCAAATTCAGGAAATACAGAGAATGCCACAGAGAACGCCACAAATTACAGAGAAATACAGAGTTGCTCTTCTTGGAGTTCCTCGAGAAGAGCAACTCCAAGACACATAATTGTCAGACTCACCAAAGTTGAAATGAAGGAAAAAATGATAAGGGCAGCCAGAGAGAAAGGTCGGGTTATCCACAAAGGAAAGCCCATCAGACTAACAGCGGATCTCTCAGCAGAAACTCTACAAGCCAGAAGAGAGTTGGGACCAACATTCAACATTCTTAAAGAAAAGAACTTTCAACCCAGAATTTCAGATCCAGCCAAATCAAGTTTCATAAGTGAAGGTGAAATAAAATCCTTTACAGACAAGCAAATAATTACAGATTTTGTCACCACCAGGCCTGTCCTACAAAAGCTCCTGAAGGAAGCACTAAACATGGAAAGGAACAACCGGTACCAGCCACTGCAAAAACATGCCAAAATGTAAAGACCATCGATGCTAGGAAGAAACTGCATCAACTAATGAGCAAAATAACCAGCTAACATCATAATGACAGGATCAGGTTCACACATAACAATATTAACCTTAAATGTTAATGGGCTAAATGGTCCAATTAAAAGACACAGACTGGCAAATTGGATAGAGTCAAGACTCATCAGTTTGCTGTATTCAGGAGACCCATCTCATGTGCAGAGACACACATAGGCTCAAAATAAAGGGATGGTGGAAGATCTACCAAGCAAATGGAAAACAAAAAAAGGCAGGGGTTGCAATCCTAGTCTCTGATAAAACAGACTTTAAACCAACAAAGATCAAAAGAGACAAAGAAGGCCATTACATAATGGTAAAGAGATCAATTCAACAAGAAGAGCTAACTATCCTAAATATATATGCACCCAATACAGGAGCACCCAGATTCATAAAGCAAGTCCTTAGAGACTTACAAAGAGACTTTACTCCCACATAATAATAATGGGAGACTTTAACATCCCACTGTCAACATCAGAAAGATCAATGAAGCAGAAAGTTAAGTAGGATATCCAGGAATTGAACTCAGCTCTGCACCAAGGGGACCTAATAGACATCTACAGAACTCTCCACCCCAAATCAACAGAATATACATTCTTCTCAGCACCACATCGCACTTATTCCAAAATTGACCACATAGTGGGAAGTAAAGCACTCCTCGGCAAATGTACAAGAACAGAAATTATAACAAACTGTCTCTCAGACCACAGTGCAATCAAACTAGAACTCAGGACTAAGAAACTCACTCAAAACCACTCAACTACACGGAAACTAAACAACCTGTTCCTGAATGACTACTAGGTACATAACGAAATGAAGGCAGAAATAAAGATGTTCTTTGAAACCAATGAGAACAAAGATACAACATACAAGAATCTCTGGGACACATTTAAAGCAGTGTGTAGAGGGAAATTTATAGCACTAAATGCCCACAAGAGAAAGCAGGAAACATCTAAAATTGACACCCTAACATTACAATTAAAAGAACTAGAGAAGCAAGAGCAAACACATTCAAAAGTTGGCAGAAGGCAAGAAATAACTATGATTAGAGCAGAATTGAAGCAGATAGAGACACAAAAAACCATTAAAAAAAATCAATGAATGCAGGAGCTGGTTTGTTGAAAAGATCAACAAAATTGATAGACCACTAGACTAATAAAGAAGGAAAGAGAGAAGAATCAAATAGATGCAATAAAAAATGATAAAGGGGATATCACCACGGACCCCACAGAAATACAAACTACCATCAGAGAATACTATAAACATCTCTACGCAAATAAACTAGAAAACCTAGAAGAAATGGATAAATTCCTGAACACATACACTCTCCCAAAACTAAACCAGGAAGAAGTTGAATCCCTGAATAGACCAATCACAGGCTCCGAAATTGAGGCAATAATTAATAGCCTACCAACGAGAAAACGTCCAGGACCAGATGGATTCACAGCCGAATTCCACCAGAGGTACAAGGAGGAGCTGGCACCATTCCTTCTGAAACTATTCCAATCAATAGAAAAAGAGGGAATCCTCCATAACTCATTTTATAAGGCCAACATCATCCTGATACCAAAGCCTGTCAGAGACACAACAAAGAAAGAGAATTTTAGACCAATATCCCTGATGAACATCAATGCAAAAATCCTCAATAAAATACTGGCAAACCGAATCCAGCAGCACATCAAAAAGCTTATCCACCATGATCAAGTGGGCTTCATCCCTGGGATGCAAGGCTGGTTCAACATACACAAATCAATAAACATAATCCAGCATATAAACAGAACCAAAGACAAAAACCACGTGATTATCTCAATAGATGCAGAAAAGACCTTGGACAAAATTCAATAGCCCTTCATGCTAAAAACTCTCTATAAATTCAGTGTTGATGGAACGTATCTTAAAATAATATGAGCTATTTATGACAAACCCACAGCCAATATCATACTGAATGGGCAAAAACTGGAAAAATTCCCTTTGAAAACTGGCACAGGACAGGGATGCCCTCTCACCACTCCTATTCAACATAGTGTTAGAAGTTCTGGCCAGGGCAATCAGGCAGAAGAAAGAAATAAAGGGTATTCAGTTAGGATAAGAGGAAGTCAAATTGTCCCTGTTTGCAGATGACATGATTGTATATTTAGAAAACCCCATTGTCTCTGCCCAAAATCTCCTTCTAGGTATTATTGCCTAATACCATTTAGGACATAGGCATGGGCAAGGACTTCATGTCCAAAACACCAAAAGCAATGGGAACAAAAGCTAAAATTGACAAATGGGATCTAATTAAACTAAAGAGCTTCTGCACAGCGAAAGAAACTACCATCAGAGTGAACAGGCAACCTACAGAAGGGGAGAAAATTTTTGCAATCTACTCATCTGACAAAGGGCTAATATCCAGAACCTACAAAGAACTCAAACAAATTTACAAGAAAAAAAAAAAACAACCCCATCAAAAAGTGGGCAAAGGATATGAACAGACACTTCTCAAAAGAAGACATTTATGCAGCCAACAGATGCATGAAAAAATGCTCATCATCACTTGCCATCAGAGAAATGCAAATCAAAACCACAATGAGATACCATCTCACACCCGTTAGAATGGCAATCATTAAAAAGTCAGGAAACAACAGATGCTGGAGAGGATGTGGAGAAACAGGAACACTTTTAAACTGTTGGTGGGACTGTAAACTAGTTTAACCATTGTGGAAGACAGTGTGACGATTCTTCAAGGATCTAGAACTAGAAATACCATTTGACCCAGCCATCCCATTACTGGGTATATACCCAAAGGATTATAAATCATGCTGCTATAAAGACACATGTACACATACATTTATTGAGGCACTATTCACAATAGCAAAGACTTGGAACCAACCCAAATGTACATCAATGACAGATTGGATTAAGAAAATGTGGCACATATACACCATGGAATACTATGCAGCCATAAAAAAGGATGAATTCATGTCCTTTGTAGGGACATGGATGCAGCTGGAAACCATCATTCTCAGCAAACTATCACAAGAAAAGAAAACCAAACCGCATGTTCTCATTCATAGGTGGGAACTGAACGATGAGAACACTTGGACACAGGAAGGGGAACATCACACACTGGGGCCTGTTGTGGGGTGCGGGAGGGGGGAGGGATAGCATTAGGAGATATACCTAATGTAAATGACAAGTTAATGGGTGCAGCACAACAACACGGCACATGAATACATACGTAACAAACCTGCACATTGTGTACATGTACCCTAGAACTTAAAGTATATATATAACAAAAACCTCTAAAATCTCAGCCCATGCCTCAGTTTAGTTGAAGGTAGCCATGGCACAGGGCTAGGAAACAAGAAACTTCTCATACATACAAGCTAGAGCAATAATGTGAAGAGAAGTCACCCTGCAAATGGTTAATTTCATGTTTTAACTTGACTGGGCCAAGGGATGCTCAGATAGCGGGTCAATATTGTTTCTAAGTGTGTCTGTAAGGGTGTTTCTGGAAGGGATTAGCATTTAAGTTGATAGACTGTGTAAAGAAGATCTGCCCTCACAAATGTAGGCAGGCATCATCTAATCCTTTGAGGGCCTAAATAGAACAAAAAAGGCAGAGGAGAGGTAAATTTGCTCTCTTTTGTTGAGTGGGGACATCCATTTTCTCCTGCCCTCACACATGGGAGCTCCTGGTTCTCAGACCTTCAGACCCTGGGACTTACTCCACTAGTCGCCCAGTTATCAGGTCAGTTACACCATTGATTCCCCTGGCTCTCAAGCCTTTGGCCTTGGACTGGAATTTACACCAATGGCCTCCTCGTTCTCAGGCCTTTGAACTCATACTGAATTATACCACTAGCTGTCCTCATTCTCTAGCTTGCTGATGGCATAGGGTGGGACTTGTTGGCCTACATAATCTGGTGAGCCAGTTTCTATAATAAATCTCCTCTTACATAGCTATATGTTTCCTATTGGTTCTGTTTCTCTGGAGAACCCTGAATAATACCTCACCTTAAATCTTTTCTGGTTAATCCGTTCTTAAAGATTAATTTATTGATACTAAATGTTCCTTCAGTTAAAAATATTTCTCCTGCAGAAACTTAGAGTCACAAAACCATTTAGAGAGAGATCTTCTCCTTCAGCGCCCTCACTTTATGACAAAGAAGCTGAAGTCCAGTTACTTGTTCAAGGTTATACTACTAGTCAAAGGCAGATTCAGAAAGACTCTTAAGAAGTCAGGATAAAGGCAGGAAATACAGGAACTTAGCAGGACATACATTCAGTAAGACAGGTCTGTGAGTTCCTCAAATTAGAGCTCAGAGCCAGAGGTGGAACGTCTATAAATAAGGCTTTCTCTGCTTTTTGTGTACCTCCAGGGACATGGGAATGTTGCACATTTTGTCTAAAATTACATCTCCCATCTCACTGTCTGTCCGACTTTCTCCTCAAGACTCCCTCTTCCTAAATTGATCACATATAGACATGATTTACGTTTTTAAATTTGCTCATGTGTACCGTTGCAGGCTCTTTTATTGGAATAAAAATAGAAGCAGTCCTACTTGAGGCATTAAAATCAAATGACCCCATTAAGCCCAGCCAGTCCTTGTCAGCCTTATAAATCACTTTCAAAACGTTGTAGAGTATCATTGGGATTTTAAGGAAAAATCTTCACTCAGGGCCATTAACAGAAGCAGTATTTCTTTTGTTCTCTTGTTTCTCCCTTGGCTTGAAAAATTCTTTGTGCTTTCAGTCTCCTTCTAAATCAGCACATCAATTTCTGGCTATTGGCCCAGGAAAGATGTGCCTGAACCCATTAGACTGAGAGAATTTCATTGCATCACAGCCCCAGAAGATTAAGTGGCCAGGATGACTTCATGTGAAAAGCTGGAACAAGAACTATCCCCGCTTCCTGACACCACAACTAATGCAAGGCAAAACAGTAAGTATTTTGGACCTAGACAATCTCTTCCCTGAAGGAAAGAGCACAAGGATGCAAACTCAGGTAACCCAGGGCCAGAAATTCCTTCTGTTCCTACAAGTAAAGCTTCAGAGGGATATATTACATTAAAATAAACCAATTATGGGGACATGCCTTCTTAAGTGCAGTGTTCTCGTGTAACTCTAGCACAATATGTTCATCCTTTGGGCCAATGTCCGTTTCATGGGAGTTATTTTTCTTACCAAGGTGAAAGCATTAGCTTGGTCTCTTTTTCTGCCAGCTGCTCTGCACTGGAGATTTTCACTCAGCTTGTCATTCTTGCCTCTCTTTGCCTCCCTGCTCCCTTGAGTACAGGCCGTACTCACTTTGCAGGGTAGCATGAGATCATAAAAATAACTGCACAAGCTGAAACCATGCAAGATGATCTTATTAATCAATGGAAAAATGTTACAATGTTCTGTGATTGTTACAAATTTTTGTAGAAACATTAAAACTCTCTTACTTTTGGTTATAAATGTTTAGAAACATGAAAAATAGTAAAATTATTATTTATTTAGTATACTATAATTTAAAATATTAGAAATATTGAGATTTAAATTACTTTATTTCTCTAAAATATTCTATTTCTCAAAAGTACTTCAAACGGTAATTGCCTTCTTCTTGTTGCATAATTTATGATACAAAGCAGGCATCCTTTCAATGCCTATGATTTCATCATACTCTTTTTTAAGTTTGGATCAGCTCCCAAGATTTTATCCTCTGTACTTTCAATGTCATGAAATATCTCTGAGAGTTCCTTTAATGTAAGGTTTTGGTTTTGGTTTTTGCCAGTATCACTTCCTCTGGGACATATGTCAGTAAGTTTGATTTGTTCCTCTGCCTGCAGATCTCTCAAACAGCAGTGGTGTTAACATTCTCACTGTCACTATTCTATAATTTCATTGATGTTCAATACAAATTTCACTTTCAGCATTATCACTTCTTGTTTATTTGCTGCACTTTCATCTTTATTGACCAATTTTTGTCAATGATCAATTTTTGTCAAATGTCACATGGATTTACCACTGGGAGACAAGGAAGCAACATAGCTACACACCTTGCTGTCTGTGAATGAACTGTGAATGACAGATGTGCAGTGACCAATCATTGACAGATACTGAAAGAGGAAATATGACTGGTCACAAATCAATTTAATAATCTGTATTTTATGTAGTGATTTGTAGACTGAAGACACAGCAGTAAAATTTATACTTTATGCAATTACTCATAGTTAATACAAAGTAGTAACTAAAATTTGAATCATGTTGGGTACTGATATTAACTAAACTACAATAGTTGACATTCATGTATACCAAACTATGCAAAGTGAGGACTGCATATATAGATGTAAATACAGATATACATATATAGTGTGTGTATACCATATTTTATATGGTTTTATGGTCCTGATATGAAAAGGCTTATCCTGCTTCCACTTAGGTAAATGGAAAAATCATCTCGACAGAGACTTCTTGTTCTTGTTCAGTTAAGAAACTTAATTTTATCCCTATCCAATTAAAATCTTGCCCAAATGAATTGAATATATAGACCATGATGTGGATAGGAAAGCTCAGTATTATAAACATGTCAGTTTTTCAGAAATACATCTAGTAATATACCATAAACCCAACTGAAGTCCCAGTGGAATGGAGGGGGCCCCAGGAAAGAGGGACTTAGATTAAGTGATTCTAAAATTTGCCTGGAAAAATAAATGCATGAGAAAGGCCAAGAAAAAAAAAAGTCAAAACAAAAATAATGGAGCAGGTACTGATACCAGATTTTTTAAAAAAATTAAAGCTATAATAATTAAAATGATAAGAAACTAACACCAGAATAAGCAGATAAATTTAGTATATGATAAAGCTGGCATTTCCAATCAGTAGGTATTGCTTATGGTGTTGGTGTAGTTGGCTAAATTACTGGCTCATACTAAAGTAAGAATTGTTCTTAGAAAACTGACAAAAATACATTCCAGATTAACTGATGGTTTTGTGTGTGTGTGTGTGTATATATATATATATCTGATGGTTTTGCATATATGTATCCATATATATAGCTTGCTAAGAAACTGCTGGAATCATACAAGGTATATAATTGTATAACCTTGGGTTAGATAGGTACTCTCTAAATAAAGACCATTAAAGACAGAAACCATGAAGAAAAAAATAAAAAATTGCTTGTAAATATATGTAAATTTTCTATATTAAAAAACTCTATCATAAACAAAAACAAAAGCAAAACTAGAAATATTTACTGTTTATATGACTGATAGAGGATTAATATAATTTTTAAAACTCATAATTAAAAAGGGATAATAACTCAATAGGAAATGCATAAAAATATAATGACAATAAACAAAAAGTAAAATACTACAATGTGCCTATTATCAGTAAATACAGAAAGGTGTTCTATTTTCCTGGTAACCAACAGAATTTGAATCAAGGATAGAACATTTTAAACTACATATTGTTAAATATTTTTTTTTAAAAACAATAATTCCTGGTATTGGTGATATTGTGGTAAGACGGCAAATTGTCACATTTCTCCAGGAAAATAAATCCCTAAAAACCTGTATATCCTTTGGCCCAGCATTTATGTGGAGGCTGGCTCCTGGTTACAAATCTGTGTGTGATTTTTCAGGCCTGGCAACAGGCAATTACAAAAGCTTTACCGGGCAGTCCTCATGTGAGAAATCTGCCCTTCTCATACCGGTCTTGGTGCACAGCCAATGCATTGTAATCTCTGAAGGGAGTTGCAGTCAAAGTCTCAAGCTCTTCTGGCCTTGAGCTATACCCTTCACATATTTATATTCCAGCCCTAGCACCTTCATTCCCAGGACTTGTTGTCTAAGACCTTGGGTAGAGGTCTCACTTTAACTCAGGACTTTTCTACTCCTAGTCCTTCCCCTTCACACTCTCTAAAACCCCAGGTAGAAACTGCAGAAACCTGTAAGAGAGAAAAAATAATTTTTTCCTTAATGCTCATGGATTCTTAGTTGGAACCGAACTCTGTAATGAAAGAAAGATTAACAAGAGAAAAACAAAGAGTTTATTAACTCATGCAGTGCACATCATGCAGGAGAAATGTCAATGAAAAGTAATTTATAATGGTGGCTTATTCTTGAGGACTGGCTAGGCAGATGCAGAAGATTGAAACTGGACCCCTTCCTTTTACCATATTAAAAAACAAACTCAAGATAAACTAAGGACTTAAATATCAACCCAAAGCTATAAAAACCCTAGAAGGAAATCTAAGCAATACCATTCAGGACATAGGCATGGGCAAAGATTTCATGATGAAGATGCCAAAGGCAACTGCAACAAAAGCAAAAATTGACAAATGAGATCTAAATTAAATGAAAGAGCTTTTGCACAGCAAAAGAAACTATCATCATAGTAACCTGGACAACCTACAGAATGAGGGAAAATGTTTGCAATCTATTCACCCGACAAAGGCCTAATATCCAGCATCTATAAGGAATTTAAACAAATTTACAAGGAAAAAAGCAAACAACCCCATTAAAAACTGGGCCAAGAATATAAACAGACACTTCTCAAATGAAGACATACATGTGGCCAATAGTCATATGAACAAAAAAGCTCAACATCAAAGATCATTAGAGAAATGCAAATCAAAACCACAAAGAGATACCACCTCACACCTGTCAGAATGGCTATTACTAAAAGTCAAGACACAACAGATGCTGGCGAGGTTGTGGAGAAATAGGAATGCTTTTACACTGTAGGTGGGAGTGTAAATTAGTTCCACCATTGTGGAAGAGAGCTTGGCAATTTCTCAAAGACCAAGAGGCAGAAATACCATTCCACCCAGCAATCCCATTACTGGATATATACCCAAGGGACTAGAAATCATTCTACTATAAAGACACATGCACATGTATGTTCATTGCAGCACTATTCATGATAGCAAAGACATGGAATCAACCTGAATGCCCATTAGTGATAAATTGGATGAAGAAAATGTGGCACATATACAACCTGAAATACTATGCAGCCACAAAAAAGAACAAGATCATGTCCTTTGCAGGGACATAAATGGAGCTGGAGGCCATTATTCTCAGCAAAGTAACACAGGAACAGAAAACCAAGCACCACATGCTCTCACTTATCAGTGGGAGCTGAATGATGAGAACACACGGACACATGGGGCCTGTCAGAGAGTCTAGGGGACGAGGGAGAGAATCAAGAAGAATAGCTAATGGATGTTGGACTTAATACCTAGGTGATGGGATAATCTTTGCAGCAAACCACCATATTACACATTTACTTATGTAACAGACCTGCGCATCCTCCCGCACACGTACCCATGAACTTAAAATAAAAAAGAAAAAGAAAAAATGGTGGTTTATTGGAAAGTGGGAAAACTCCACATATTGACAAATTAGTCCCTTTTTGTTTAAATTTCAAAAAAAGAACTCCACTTATGTAGTATCTTTAGGAAAGAACAATAAATTTGTAGACAAATGACAAGACAAAGGAAAGTGGTTGTAGGTTTCTAAGTGTGGGAAACTGTGGGAAGGTAAATATATGGGAGGAAACTAATGCAGTGAGGTCTGTTTGCAGATTCCTCTGGTACCATCTGGTCTCTGGGCTGGTAACATTCTAGAGTTACTCCAGTAAAGGAGAATTTATATCCTGTCTGTAGAGTGAAAAGGGGGATAGGATAGATAGGGCTTTTCTTCCATTCACTGCTTCTTAATTGCCTTTAGCTCAAAATAACCAAAGAGGCATATTTTGGTAAGACATATTCTGGTTTCCTTCAGGCCTCTTGTTCTGGGTTTCCTCAAAAAAGAGACCATCCTTATGTCTGCACTGATCCACCTAATGCTTGACCTCTGTGCTGTTCTATGGGGAAAAATAGAATGGGAGAGGCAGTGGCTTTCTCCAGTTCCAGCCTTTTACTTATACTATCAAAGAAAGTGATGACAGGCATGACTGTTACTTTCATTTGGGCTCATTTTGCTTTAAATGACTTCAACACTTGACAGTTCAGATTTCCCTCCAGGTCAGCTGAGGTCCTAATCATTTATATTTCTGGGAAATGATTAGAAAAAAGTACTATGATAAATAGTTCTTATTTATTTAGTATTTAAAAGTGATACAAAAATACATTCAACACAGCATTGTTTGCAGTAGAGGGAAACTTTATAAAGCCTCATTGATCATCAGAGACTGGTAAAGTAAAGCAATGTGCATTTACACACTGAAATACCTGACAGCCACTAGAAGTGGCAATGTTTGTTATATTTATTGACATGAAAACATGCCTCTGAAATAATGTTAAATAGAAGAAAAAGACAATATGGCATATATAGTAATGTCCATCTAAAATGTGTATGTATGTGTGTGCAGACATACATGCACATGAACTCACAGTGAAAGTCTGGGAGGATGAAAATAACCACATTTAATGTGTGCCTACTCTATGTAAAGAACTGTTCTGAATGTTTTATGTATGTTGACTAATAATATAATTTTCAAAAGGTAGGTGTTTTATACTCACTTTACAAATCAGTAATCTAATGCAGGTAACATTTAAATAACTTGCCTTAGGTCATAGCTAATAAGTGATGGAGTTAAGATTCTCACACAAACACCCTAACACTAACTCTAGAACCAGCCCACTCTGACTATTTTACCAAAACATTAGCTAAGACAATTAGTGGTGGTCACTGGTAGTAGATGGCAGTAGTGATTGCTTTATTTTTATGCTTTGCAATATTGTTTAAGTTTTTCAAGAATACACTTGTTTTATCATTTAAAACAACAAAACTACTTTCATTTTATGAGAGAAATGAACACAGCAGAGATTTAGAACTAAATCTTTGTTTTCACTTTTGACCTGAAATGCCTTCAGCTATGAGTAACAATATCTACTCAACATTACAGTGAACAAACAGGGGTTTTGTCTTCTTCACATAAGAAGAAATCTGAAAGTAGGTGGTCCAGAGTTGGTTTTTCTGCTCAAAGATGCCATCAGGCATCCAGGTACTTTCCAACTCTCTGCTCTATCATCTTTAGCATTTTGGCATCTGGCCTCAGGGTTGCAAGATAGATGTTGTACCTTCATCCTATCTGAGTTACAGGTCAAAGGAAGGTGGAAATTGATGGAACAATCAAGAAAGTACCTTCAGTTGTACCCTCATCAGACTTCTGTATACGTTTCACAAGCCAATACTATGTTACACAGCTACCCCCAGCTGGCAGTGCATCAAAAACTGTTAAGGGTCAGATTTTACCTTACTTGCAAACTAACAAATTCACCTGCTGCTGGTTCTTGGACTCCTGGTTCAGAAACAATGGACTTTATAACTTAGAATGCAGTGAGCAGTGTGAGCTTCATTTTGCATTGATTCTCCTTGTCCTTCTCCCCCAAAATCCCATGGACACAACGTAGAGGCAGGTCCAGGTTGATACTGAGAGCATGGTGGGTTTGTGTCCCAAATAAGATATGCTAAATTTCGTAAGCCCCTATCTTTTAAAAGCATTGCCAGCAAACATGCCTAACCCATGCTCCAGAGGAAAACATTATCTTTATTATCCTGGACAGCAGGATACTCTGGCCAGCAAATGCATCTGCCCTCTGCCTCAGAGGGAGACAGTATCTCTATCTGCGAAGGCTCTTGACTATACAAACATTCTAGAAAAGATAATCCAGAACAAACAGACACAAGACATAAAGAAATGCAAGAGACTCATGGAGACATGTATCCTAACAAAGGCCATGTCCGGCTAGTGAGAATGAGGTTATGAATGGAACCAGTGGTATTTGTTACCTGCCCTTTGAAGACTGTCCTATAACTAAGCCTAGAATAATTAACCACCAAAAACTTTCTCTATTGATATATTAGTTTTCTATTGCTGCTGTAACAAATTACTACAAACTTAGTGGCTTAAAAACAACACAGATTTACTCTCTTATAGTTCTGGAAGGCAGAAGTCCAAAATTTCACTGGGCTAATAATGTCAAGGTATTGACAGGGCTGATTCCTTCTGGAGACTGTGAGGGGACAATGTTTTCTTGCCTTTTCTAGCTTCTAGTAGCCACCTGTACTAGTTGGCTTGTAGATCCTTTCTCTCCTCAGAGCACATCACTTCACTCTCTGCTTCTGTCATCAGTCTCCATCTCTTCTGGCTCTGACTCCTCCTGCATCCCTCTTTCAGGGATTGCACTAAGTAATTTCACTGGACCAATTTGGGTAATCCAGGCTTATCTCACCATTTCAAGATCCTTAGCTTAAGCATGTATGCAAAGTCCTTTTGCCATACAAGGTAACATTCACAGGTTCAGGGATTAGAACCTGGATGTCTTTGCAAACAATCCATTATTTGGCCTACCACAACCGACTGTAGTATGTAAAATATTAGTTACTTCTTTAAATGGTGTATATTGTAACACTACATTTATTCACAATCAATTAAAAAATAGTGAGAATACAGATACAAACCCTTGATTGTTCTTTTCATTTACTTAATAAGCCCATTATCCTGAGATTATTCAGATTAATATTTTAAATAAGATTGAAAAGATGTTTCCAAAACTAACAATAAGCTGTTTATAAGCAGCCTTATTAAATATTATGAATGCAACTATTTCACATATTGTCCTTTAGTATTCTCTGTCTACCAATGTGGGCTCTCTAAGAGCTCCTACTAAGCAAATCTTAGTAACATTGAACCAAAAGACTACTAAATCTCAGCCCTGGAATGGACTGTAGTCTAACTTCCATCTAGAGCAAGAACACCTCTCCCCATTTCTGACAAGTCATGAGGCAGCTTACGTTTGTATATTTCTGGTAATGGCAAGGATCCAACTTTTAGGAGCAGGTGCTTATAGAGCACTGGATGAAATTATATCCTCGAGAGAGCACTGGCTTTGGGTGTGATGGTTGATTCTATGGGTCAACCTGACTGTAGTTCCCAGTTGATCAATTGCTATGGGTTGGATACGGTTTCTCTGTGCCAAAACTCATGTTGAAATTTGATCCCCAATGCAGCAATGTTGGGAGGTGGGGCCTAGTAGGTGGTGTTTGGGTCATGGGAGCAGATCCCTCATGAATAGATTAATGCCCTCCCTCTAGGGAGAGTGAATTTTCATTCTCCAAGGAATGGGTTAGATCCTGCTGAGAGCGGATTGCTAAAACGAGTCTAGCTTCCTGATTTCTTTCTCTCTTCCTCTCTCCCATGTGATCTTTTTGCACACAGCTGCTCCTCTTCTGCTTGCCTCCATAAGTTGAAACAACCTGAGACCCTCAGCAGATGCAACTGTGTACTCTTGAACATTCCCGCCACCAGAATCATGAGCCAAATAAACCCCTTTTCTTTATAAATCACCCAGCCTCAAGTATTCTGTTATAGCAACATGAAAATGGACTAAGACAGCAATCAAGCACTAATCGAGGTGCTGCTGTGAAGGTAAAGATGTGATTAAAGCCTATAGTCAGTTTAAGCAAAGGAGATTATTTCAGATAATCTTGATGGGCCTGATTCAATCAGTTGAAAACCTGCAGAGAAGAATTAAGACTTCCCTGGGTAAGAAATTTTTCTTGTGTATTGCAGCTTCAGTTCAAGTCTGAACGTTCCAGCCTGCCCTTCCTGATGGTTTGCCCTATGGACTTCAGACTTGCCTATCCAGTCCTCATAATCATGTAAGCCAATTTCTTGTTTATTCCTTAGGTAGATAGATGATGGTGCTAGATGCTAGATAGATAGATAGATAGATAGATAGATAGATAGATAGATAGACAGACAGATAGATAAATAGGTAGATAGATCTCTTACTTCTCATGGAACCCTGACTGATACAGTGGGTAAATTACTACCTCTCTGATTTTTAACTTCTTTATCTATAAAGTGGGCATAGTAATAACCTCACAGGCTTGCTGCAAGATTTATATTAGATAATTTGATAACTGAGGCAAAGCACCTAGCCTAGCATATAGTAGGCCCTTTTATTACTGTCATTTGCTATTTACTATTATTATTATAAAAAGAAGGTTTCATATTCCCTTTCTGTCAACTTATTAGATGATTTTCCTTCACTGGAATGTAAATCTGCTTTTTGGTAACTTATGTCTACAGATCCTAATTCTACCCCTGCAACCAAGAACAGTATACCTACTGCATCGTTCATGCAGTTTCCATTAGAGTATTTTAATCCATCCGTTTTGCATTTATTTAGCTCTATATGGGTGGGCAGTTTAGGAGGGGTTTGATCAGACACTCTTCTGTTCGTGGCATGGTTCCCTCACATGGCTATGGACTGACTTAAGACAGCTTCAGCTGGGGTAGCTGGGCTGGCTGAGATGGCTGAGACAACTAGGCATTTTAGCTCCCTCCTCCATCTGTCTCTTATGTCCCTCCGTCACAAACATGCAGCAAAGTACTCACAGCTTGAGTAGAGGATTAGAGGGTGCAAACCATTGCAAGAAGGAGAGCATTCGAAAGCACAAGTGCTTTTCAGTCCTCTCCTTGGGTCACATTTGCTAGCATTCTATTGACCAAAGCAAGTCATAAGGCAAATCTCAGAGGCAGGGAGGGCACTATCCAGTTGCTGGGCACAGGGCGCAGATACAAGGAAGCTATTAAATGAGACTATGAATGCAACTATCACAGTCTGTCCTACAACCACCATTGTTCACATGCCTTTTACATGCAAAATACACTCATTACCTATAAAGTTCGCCAAAACATCTCTTTTTTTAAGCTGGCCCATAATTTTGCAACCTGCATCAGATTTTGATCTGGCTCCTCTTTATTAGACCTGTGAGCAGGTATGCTGTATTTTTGTTCTCATTAGCTTCAAAGAACTTCTTGATTTCTGCCTTAATTTCATTATTTACCCAAAAGTTATTCAGGATCAGGTTATTCAGTTCCCATGTAATTGTAAGGTTTTAAGTGAATTTCCTAGTCTTGATTTCCAATTCATTGTGCTGTGGTCCAAGAGGTTGTTTGCTGTGATTTCAGTTCTTTTGCATTTTCTGAGGAGTGTTTTATTTCCAATTATGTGATTGATTTTAGACTAAGTGCCATGTGATTATGAGAATAATGTACGTTTTGTTGTTTTGAGGTGGAGAATCAGGTCCATTTGATCCAGTGCTGAGTTCAGGTCATGAATATCTTTGTTAATTTTCTGTCTCAATGATCTGTATAATATTGACAGTGGGGTGTTAAAGTCTCCCACTATTACTATGTGGGAGTCTAACCCTCTTTGCAGGTCTCTAAGAACTTGCTTTATGAATCTGGGTGCACCTGTGTTGGGTGCCTATATATTTAGAACAGTTAGATCATCTTGTTGAACACTTTATCATTATGTAATGCCGTTCTTTTTTATCTTTGTTGATTTAAAGTCAGTTTTGTCAGAAAATAGGATTGCAACCCCTCCTGCCTTTTCCTATTTTTCATTTGCTTGGTAGATTTACCTCTATCTCTTTATTTAGAGCCTACATGTGTCATTGCATTTTTATTTTTTTTTCTTGAGACAAGGTCTTGCTTTGTTGCTCAGGCTGGAGTGTAGTGGCATGATCTCAGCCCACTGCAACCCCCGCCTCCGGGCTCAAGCAATCCTCTTGCCTCAGCCTCAAGCCATCTATCCTCCTAAGCCTCAAAGTGGTGGGATTACAGGTATGAGCCACCACACCGGGCCCTGAGATGGGTCTCTTGAAGACAGCATATGAATGGGTCAGACCCTCTACTTGAAATATCTTTCATTTCTTCCAAGGTATTTGGCAATTTCTCTCCATTCAGTTGCAGTGTGTTATGTGCGGTACCAACATGAGTAATAGCCACTATACATATAACTGAACTGAACTATTGATAATCTAAACAATAATATATTTATATATTTTTTGGAAACATATACTTATATATTGGTGTGGAAAAGAGCAACTACTTCATTACCCCTTCCTGGATGACAAAGATTATAAGATGGGCATCAATTGTAAGACACAGCCCAAATTCAAATGCAATAAAGTATGAAAAACAGTGTGTCTTAGAAATGATGGAATATAATAAATTTTAGAGTGATTAGAATAGAGGAGATATTTGAGGACACATAACTGTTTGACATTATTGTCTATGTGGTGAGAGTATGTAGAAGAGAGGTCTCAGAGCCAATCCCTGAGACATTCCAATATTTGGAGAATAAGAAGTTGAGGAATATCAAGCGAGGAAGAGCTATGAAGTACAGCTAGTGAGGTATAAGGAGGGCCAAGAGAAATGGTGTAGAACAGCCTAAGAAATCACTCAAAAAAAGGGAGCAGCCAGGTGAGTCAGAAGCTGTTGATAGATGGAGTAAGAACGGGACGGAGAATTGACCCTGCTATGCAGCAATATGGGGGTCATTGGTGACCTTGGCAAGAGCTATTTTGGTGAACTGGTAGGGGGCAAATGTTTAACAGGCATGGTTCAGAAATAATGAGAGGTAAAAATGTACAAAAGGTAGTTAAAGACAACTTTTTAAAGGAGCTTTGCTGGAAAGGGGTGCTAAGCAACTGAGCAGTAGCTGGAGGGTGATGACAGGCCAGGAATGGCTTTTTGAGCTGGAAACTACCACACAGTGTTAGAATGTTAATGGGAATGGTCCAGCAGAGCAGGAAAATGTGATAATTTGAAAGGAGAGGATAAGTGCAGGAGTGATGTCCTTAACTAGGTGAGGGAGGATATGAGCCAGTGCACAAGTGAAGGGATAGGCTATGGCTAAGAGCAAGGGTAGTACATCCATTAAGCAGGCATGAAGGCAGTGAATGTGTTGGCAGATGCACTGCTGGAAGTATATAGAAGTTTGCCTTTGATGGGTTCTTTGTTCTCAGTGAGGCTCCCTTTCAGCCCACTGTGGGTGAGGGGAAGGCTCTTCTTTGAAAGGAACAGAACACATGGACTAGAGCCTCCAGTAATTTCTTGGTAGTGCTAAAAAGCAAAATTTCAACAAATTTAATTTAAAGATCTAATTGGCTTTTAATAGTGATTAATGAATCAGGCAACATCTCATCCATAAAATAGGAGTTTCAGTGAACTGAGCAGAGGAAATGGACTTTCTATAAAGGCAAGAAAAGGCTGAAGAAAACAAACACCGGGAACAAAAAGCAGATTGGTTGTTACAAAGTTACTTCCCTTATAGGCTTAAAACAAAGAGGACATCCTTATTGTGCCAGCTCAGGTAAACTGGGCCTTTCTGATTGATTGCTGTCAATCTCCTGTTTGTTTGAGAACTGGCCCATTTTAAAGTTCAGCCTGATTACATGGCATCTAACACAAGGGACTCCATTCTGGTTTGGTCTGGTCTGTCGAACACAGGGTAGGAGCTCAGTCCCAAACAATATGGCCCCTCATAATTTTTATTTAATAGTAGATTTTCTTGGGTTTGGTAAATAATTTATATTTTTATTTATGCAAAAATATATTTAGACTATAAATAATTTTTCTGCATTCCAATACCCTTTTCTGTCATTTCTGTTTGATTTGTATTGCATTGTCTGGAACAGCTATAAGGTTAAATGTTATGACTTGTAATGAACATCCTAGATTTGTTTCTGAAATTAATGGAAATATTTCTAGTGTTTCCCCATTGAGGGGGATGTAGCTGCTATGTTGGAATAGAGCTAGCTTTTCAAATTACAAAAGTATCCTATTTCTAAAGTTTTAAGTTGGAAACGTAGGATTTTTATTAAATACCTTCTAGGTAACAATTGAGCATATCATTTTTTCATATTTAAGTTACTGATAAGCTATATTAATAGATATTTTTATTCCATAAAGAACTTATTGAACTTAACTCAAATATTAAGAAATATCCATTGAGTTGCTGCTTTATAAATGGATCTAGAAATGGATTTTGACATCAAGATTAAAAGCATGGTATTCTTCAACTGGTCATGTTGCTTCTCATTGTACAAGCTCTCTGGGAAAACTCAATAAGGAAGGAATGTAACCACTGAGATGGGACTCTGCCTGAAAGCCTGTTATTGTTATGCAGGCTGCATCCTCTCTGCACATCTCATTCCAACCTCATTACGGAAAAAATTATGAATTAACAGTCGATGAAGAGTTTGACTTGCATTTTTTTCCCCTTACCAGCTCTAAGGCCTGAAACAACTATAGGTCTTTCTCTGTGCTCCATAAATGATCTTCACATTTCTTATTTTATGACTACTCCTGCTCCAGTGGGAGAGAGAAAGAGAGAGAGCGAGAGAGAGAATATGAAATCTGAAAACATCTCTGTAAAAAAATGGTATTAGGGAAAATAAGCAGATTGGCATGGAAATGAGCAGACTGGTATTGATCCACTGCTTTTAAACAAGTCATTATTAAACAAACATATTAATTCTATTTTCCTTTCTTGCATACAATTTTCTATTAACTATGCCTGCCATTCAAACTATAGTTAACTATACCTGCCATTCAAAGGCAATCTTCAGATGAGCCATTGCTGTTATTCCTGCACTGTTTCAGTAAGTACAGGTGCATCCTAGCTCTTCTGCCATGTATTTTAAGTTAATGACTTGAGATTATAGCTAATGATACAAAACTCTTCTATGGACAGGAGAACATGATCTCTGCTTCTTTTCTCTTTGCCTATCAGAGATGACAGTTTCATGCAAAGCTGCAAGGGATAGAGGGACTGATGCTGCCTGAGCTTCGGTGCTCTTCTAACTTTGTGTCACTGTGTGAAGACAGCTGTGCTCCAAGGCTTTCCCCAGAGCCTCACCACTCCGATCCCATCTCTATTTTACAATGCCTGTAATATATGTATCCCAAGGCTCTGCATATAAAGCATCATTAAAACAGGCTTTTACGCCTAGAAACCAGAATGTCCTTCCTATTGCCAGTTCACAGAACCAGGAGAGGTTCCAGGATTTTAATCCCTGTCTGAAGTGCATATCTTGCCACATGGAGCTTGAGAAAGCTTAAAAGATTCACACCAAGGGCACATTATCATATTCAACATGAGACACAGGAAAGTGTCAAGAATAGGTCTTAGACATCCTCTAAGTTTTAAGTAAATTCCTACATGAATTGGAAATAAAATATGTCTGTAGACGTGGAGCAAGGATTTTTACAGACGTGGTCATTTATATCCAAGTTTGGGTGATTAATTTACAAGTCCATCCTTTCATTTTAGGCAGACATCAAACTGACTTGAAGAGTGACAGTTGCTGCATCATTTAATAAATATTAAAACCACAAAAACACATACAAATAGTGTTTCACTAGGTGCACTCCTGTGATCTGACCTGAATTTATGCTTTAATAAGCCTCATGTATCTGTATTTGAAAATCACCAATCCTGCAATACCACAGAAGTGCTACGGTGTTTGGTTTGACTCTTCAGTGGCACCACGTCAAGGTCAGATGGTGCATGCTTTCTAGTGGAATGATCCTTAGGACAACTGCAAAGTAATGGATTCAACTGTCATCGATAATTCTATCAGTTTATGGGAATCATCTTGCTATAATAGTCAAGAGCACAGGCTGTAGGAGCAGACTATATGACTTGAATTCTCGCCTCTTTTGCTTGCCTGCTCTGTGACTTTGGCAAGTTTTTCAAAGCCTCAATTTTTAACTCTGTAAAATGGCAATAATCATACCATGTACCTCAGAGGGTTGTGAGTAGTAAACCTAAATCTCTGAAACAAAGTAAACACTCAGCAAATGAGAACCATATTAATTTACATTTTTAACCCTATATACTACAGGTATATTTTGCTTAGTGGAAAAGTCAATATGCAAAACTTAGATGCTATAAAATCTAAAAGGTAATCTATTATTATCCACATATGTAAATTTAGCTTAAAAAGATGAAAGCACAGCTCTCGTTATAGGAGGTATGAGACCACTCTCACTGTCCCAACATGCCATCACTGTTCATATTACTACAAATCAATCAGGTAAAAGGATTCTAAAGAGTGGAGAGAGAGAGAAACCTCTGAGGACTGATGGGGAGTGACTGTTACTCAGAGCCAAAAGAGAAGAATGGTCATTCCATTTGATGACAACCTGAGATAATGGTATCAGCAAAGGATATATCTTTGAAGGGAAAATGAAAATAACTTGGAAGAATCTGACTTATTTTACTGACATTTCCCTTAACTTTCTAAGAGTGTGTTCTCATATATTTTAGAAAATTAAAAGTTATCACAGTGCTGTATTTAAGGTCGTAATTCTGAAAGCAAATCATTTGCTAAGGTAGGTTTGATGGTTCCATTTAAAATATTAGCCAATAAAGTTTTTGGCTGAATCTGGGTTTCTGCCATGAAACTCAAGAATGTGTGAAACTCAAGAATGTGAGAAATCCAAACATTTATGTAGAAATTTAAAAACCTCCTCATTAACTCAGGATCATTATTGTTTCAATGAAGGCAGAACTTCTTAAAATAAAAAATAACAATAATAGTAACGATAAAATAATGACAAGAATACAAAAAGTGAATTTATAAGTTGATCTCCCTGGATATTAGTATTAAAATTTTAGTCATAACTCATTTTTTGACCATGGTTCTCAATCCCTTTAATAATACCATATTCCCATCTTGAATTAAAAAATTCTCTCTAAAACATAGTGCAAATAAGAGACAATCAATGTTCCTAGAGGTTTTTTTGGGCAGAAATGCTCCCAATTTCATATGACAGGAGATTAGTTTACCTATAGTCACCAAATAGTTTGAGAGATCCTACTGTATACTAGACACCATACATCATTCATTCAAATTAAATATATTCGTTGTCTCAAAAGTACTTACTGAGTGCAGATAAAGAGAAAGAACAGCTTCCTGTTTTGCAGAACTTACTCTTCTATGTAGTCTGTCATAATCCTGATCTATGGCTAAATATAAACTAAATCATCAGAACAGTGTAATTATTATGTCACTCACTCAAAGTGTTACACATGTATCAATCTCCCCTCTTGTCTCTTTCAATTGATAAGCTGACCCTCCTGGAAAACACATTTCTTTTCTTTTCTTTTTTTTTTTTTTTTTTTTTTTGAGGCAGTCTTGCTCTGTCACCCAGGCTGGAGTGCAGTGGCATGATCATAACTCACTGTAACTTTGAACTCCTCAGCTCAAGCCATCCTCCTGCCTTAGCCTCCTGAGTAGCTAGGACTACAGAAACACGCTACCATAATTGGCTAATTTTTAAAGTTTTTATTTGTAGAGACAGGGTCTCACTATGTTGCTGAGGCTGGTCTCAAACTCCTGGCCTCAAGTAATCCTCTTACTTCAGCCTCTCAAAGCACTGGGATTATAGGCATGAGCAATTGTGTCTGGCCCAAAAGGAAAATTTTTTTAAAAATCAAAGTAATGATAGTGTATATACCTTATTAATTCAATGCTCAACAATCATGTTAATTGTGAATATATATATATTAGTAAGTTTTAGTAAGCTGCCACAAGTCATGTCATTAGTAAGTACTGGAGCCCAGGGCCTAAATCTGTCTTGAGACTTTGTACTTTTTCTACCATACAATGCAGTAGCGACACAGATCAAGTGAGACCCCAAACTGGGGCTTAGTCCAGGAGGGTTCTTGGCTTCACTCAGGAGGAATTCAAGAGTGAACTGATGGTGAGAGAAAGCAGGTTTATTGAAGTGTCAGTGTACAGAAGAGTGATTGCTCCTTGCAGAGCAGGGCTAACCCATAGGCTGTGCACCCAGAGTAGTGACATGTGACTGTTGGCTAGCAGGAGTTATACTCACTTTTAATTATATGCAAATTAAGGTACAGATTATTCAGAAAACTCTAGAATAAAGAGGAGGTAACTTCTGGGTGTTGCTGTAGCATTTGTAAACTGTCATGGCACTGGTGGGAGGGTCTTATGCTGATGAGCAGCGAGGGCAACTAAAGGTTGCCTTTGGTGCCATTTGCTGGTTCTGGCCAGTTTCTTCATTTTATCCTGTTGGGACCAGGAAATAAGTCCTGCAGTCTCCTATTTCAGTAGGGCAGCATACAAATTTATTTGGGGTATGGTAGTTTTCATATTTTGACTACTAAAAGTATGATTTCCTGCACAAAACTTTAGTTTACTTGCTTGTTTCTCACTTTCAGTGAATATATTATATTTAATAAGATATTCCAAAGAAATGCTAAGCATAAATTTCAATCATACCTAACTTAGAAAGAACTTAAAATTGGATCATATAAAACTCCCAGCAGTTACTTCAGTTACTTATGGACTAGAAAAGTTTCCTTTTTCACTATATTTTCCTCCACAATTTGTTTTGAAGGCAGCTAATCAATATTGTTGAAAATACATGACTGTGGGAAGCGAGACTGGATGCAACTGTAATAGTGTCTTTGCTTCCACAGTTGTACATTACTTTGTGCAGAAGCTCAAGACAATGACAATTTTAGCCCCTTCTCTTACTGCTCCAAAGCTGACAAACTGAAAAGAATTTATATGTGAATGTTAATCTTTTTGTCTTTCCTTATATGTGAGCATTTTTGATAGCCAAGTAAACTATGCTATGTACTTGATTTTTCTTTTTTTTTTTTTTTTTCTGGAGGATTGGAGATAATCTTCCAGCACTTGAAACATTATGGTATACATCTTCCTGTATCCCTAGCAACAATGTCATAGTAGGTAGAATTTAAAAACTCATTCCAGAATAAACTTGTCAAAACTATAGAAAGAGGAGAGAAATAAATTCACTCCACTTTCTTACTCCATAATGCTCTTTTTCTGTCTAAGCTACTATAACACACTACCATAAATGGGGTGACTTATAAACCATAGAAATTTATTTCTCACTGTTCTGGAGGCTGAGAAATACAAGATCAAAACACTGGCAGATTTGGTGTCTGGTGAGCACCTGTTCTCTGGTTAAGAGAGAGTGTCTTTTTGCTGTATGTCACATGGCAGAATAGGCGAATAAGTTCCCTTAAGCTTCTTTTATTAGAGCACTAACCTTATTCACAATGACTCTGCCCTAATGACCTAATCACCTCCAAGAGGCTCCACCTTCCAAAACCATCACCTTGGCAGTTAAGATTTCAACATTTAAATTCATGGGAGACACAGACATTTAACCCACAGCAGTTCTAAACCAAGGACTATTGTTAATGAGTTCACTTTGTGAGATCCCAGTGGCTTGGAGGCCAGAGTGATTGGTTTGATCTTCAGGTTGGTTGTAAGCCCTAGTTTCTTATAGTCACAAATGGTGCCCCTTCCCCTTAACTGAAGTTCTGACAATGAATGTGCTCCTGGTCACAAGCAGAAGCAAGTGAAAGTGTCTGCAAATTCATGATCTTTACATAAAGACAACCCCATGTACATGTCCTAATACTATCATCTTAAATATGAAAAAGTAGAGTTTTTATTTACATATCATATTGGGCTCTACCAGTAAATATACTATTATAATTGTGGTTTGTATTGGGATGCTAAACATTTTTAAATTCTCTTCCAGTTATCTTTTTCTCTTAACTAGTTAAAAAAATTGCTGTTAGGCCAGGCGCGGTGGCTCACGCCTGTAATCCCAGCACTTTGGGAGGCCGAGACGGGCAGATCACGAGGTCAGCAGATCGAGACCATCCTGGCTAACACGGTGAAACCCCGTCTCTACTAAAAAGTGCAAAAAACTAGCCGGGAGCGGTGGCGGGCGCCTGTAGTCCCAGCTACTCGGGAGGCTGAGGCAGGAGAATGGCGTAAACCCGGGAGGCGGAACTTGCAGTGAGCTGAGACCCGGTCACTGCACTCCAGCCTGGGCAACAGAGCGAGACTCCGACTCAAAAAAAAAAAAAAATTGCTGTTATTGTTGCAAAAGTAACAGAAGCTTCATGATGACAACTGCATATATGTGTTTCTTAATATCCTTCTGTACCCCAAGACTCCATTAATACAGTAGTGAAAGAAGAAAGAAGGAATAAACTCATAGTAATACAGAGAATGAGAAGAGAGGCTTGAGTAGATTAGAGATTTTGACAGATTTTTGAAAGGCAGAAAGTGGAGGAAGGGTGTTGATTGGTAGAATCTGGTAAAGAAACCCTTAGCCCAAAATATTTTGTGGAAGCTTTGATGGAGGGGGATGCCCAGAGATCCTCCAGTCTGGGATCCAGCAGATAAAAAGACTCAGAGTGAGGAGGTCAAAACCAGGGAGGGAGTAGAGCTTACCCAGAGTCTGACTGCAAAAGAACCATGCCAGTGGCTTTCCTCCCCTCTCTCTGCAGGCAGAGGTGGCAAGGAGTTGGCTGCCCCACTATATCAGGCAAGATACCTGATATCTTTATTTCAAATAAAGTAAAAGAAATACTTGAGAAGGAATACTCTGCTAAAATGAATATTGCGACCCAGAGTAAAGCCCCTTGTTGTGACAAACTCCTGGTGAGCGGGTAGTTCCTCTTTCTCAATTCAAGGCAAACCTGTTGGTGGAACAGCCTCACAGTGTAAACAGAGCTCCCAGTCAGTCCTCCCACTTCCTAACTATTAAATATAAAGTACAAATAAGGACCATAACACACATGACAAAAACTAACAACACCAGAAGAAAGTAAACATGAACAGACAGGTCCTTGAGGGAAACAGAAATACTCTGAGAGACAGGAGGACCTGAAACAACCCAAGGCCCTCGTAATGTCCGCAAAGAGATTTCGAATTCTATTACATCCCTAAAGGAAAAGCTATGTGCTATGAAAAAGAAAAAGAACAAGAAAAAAAAACCTTCCTGAAAACTAAAAATATGTTGACCAGAGTAAAACAAATTTCAACAGAAGAACTGGAACATGAAGCCATAGCAATTTTATGAAGTAGAAGAAAAAGAAAAAAAGAGAAGAAAAATATGAGAGAAACACTAAGAGACATAGAGTATCTTTCTAAGACAGTCTCACATTTGGCTTATAGGCATTCCAGGAAGAGAGAACAGAGAAAATGGAGATGAGGAAAGTACCAAAGAAAATATATAATCGTTTCCCCATTCTGAAGAGATACTCAAATCTTCCATATTTGAAAGGACCAATCAAGTACTGAGTAAGATGAACGAGAAAAGACTCACACCTAAGCGCACCATGGCAAAATGTTGGAACCTAAAGTATAAGTGAAAAAATATATAAAAGCTTCCAAAAAGAAGAATAAAAAGGAACCTAGAGTACTTAAAAAGAAGAAGAATCAGACCCAAATGAGACATGTCTTGAATAATATTGGATTTTAGAAGACAATGACAAAACCTCTGCCCAAAATATTGTAAAAAGATCATTTGAACCCAGATTTATATACAAAGACAAACCAGAATTACAAGACGCCAGAATACATGTTTAGATATGCAGAGCCTCATAATATTAACCCCCCATAGATTCTTTCTAAGGAATTCCATGTGAGTATACCCAAGCAAAATGGAGGTAAAACCAAATAAGAGTAACATACAGGACAAAGAAATGGTGGGGCTAGCCTAGCAGCACAGTACAATAAAACTCATAGGTTTTCAATTTTTCAAAGGTGATCAGTAGAACGAGTAGGATGTTTAGATGATATGAAAGACATTCACTCTCTAGACTCTGTTAGTCTGACCTTCCTTCCCATTCCTTGCCTCACCTTTTTGGGAGGAGTGTCCACTCCTTTCTTCAAGTCTCCCGTGCATTTTGTACATTTTTTTTTATTGTAAGTCACATCACAGTGTGTTGCCATTAGTTGTTTTCCATTTCCCTGAGCAGGTGATGATGTTAACTTGTACATGTATTTGTTTCACAAACATTTGTTGTGTACTTTTGAGCGAAGTTTTTATATTGCTTCTTTAGCATCTTTTCTCATTTTTCTGGCTATAGCAATTCAATTTTGCTGTGGGAACTGTTCCTCTCCCATTCTCAGTCTATGTGGTTTAGATGGGACTACCGCTAAGCCTTGGCTTTGAGTGATGGTTTGGCCACGTGGCTCAAAACTCATTCATGAAAGCAATACATCCTATGTCCAGGATGAATGATGCTAGGGGGGAGGATGTGCATACTAGTCATATCAGAGCCAAGGAACATTAGCTCTGAAACTTTTTGCTCTTGGAGTTGCTAACCTAGTAGATGTAAACCTGGATGATGTAAACCAGTGGGTTATCACTGACACCTCATGAAAATGAAGTCAGTACAGAAGAAAGCAAACAGAGAGACAGTGTCCTGACAATGTTAGTTGAAGTTCTGAATCTGGTTGTGCTTGAATATATACCCTCAGATTTTTCCAGTTCTCTTAGTCAATACATTGCCTTATTTTGCTTGTCAGTTTGAATTGCAACCAAATGAGTACTAATACTCTAATACTCCATTTTTTTTTTTTTCTGTACCAGGCACTCTGATAGGCTATAAGTATACAAAGATGCAACCACCCTTGCATCTGAACAACACATGTCCTTACCCTGGATCCTGTGCTGTAGAGATAGCTGCATATCACAAACACTATAAAGGAAATTCAAGTTTACTGAAGAATACATGGGTGTCTGTCACTCAAGCTCTGATGCTTAGCATTGGCTCAGAATGATTTATAACCCTAAATACCCACTCTCATGACCAAGTCCTTCAGGTCCTGGAGAAATGCATTTTCTATTTCTTGCCTTTATGTCCTTGAAAGAAGAGGTGATTGTGTCCAGCGCCAAGTAGGATTGTGGGCTGTGCCACTGCTAATGCCAGAGAGGAACACGAGTTCAGAGCACAGGGAGGATTCGAATGTCACTCAGTACAAATTAAGCTGTGGATTCCTTTCTTTCAGATAGCATGAATAAAATATATTTTTGCATCCCAGTAGTGCTAAGTGTCCCTTTCTTACATTTCTGTGTGTTTGACAGTGTTGTTCCAGAGACATTCATCAATTAGCACAATATTTGCAACAGTTGAATATGGTAGTTGAGAAGCATTTTTTAATATTAAATAATTTATATTTATTTCACATTTGCTTATATGTTGATCTAAATGTAGTATGTGTGAAAACTAATACTAATTCTTTACATTGCAAAGAGAAGAATCTTGAACACTAAAATTGAAAATGATTGTTAAAAAATATTAAATGGTATGTAATTAAAATTTTAAAACAGAAATTGAATTTCCGGTTTTAAAAACAATTATGTTTAAAATTCTGATATTTATGAATCAGATTTTATAATTTTGAATACTGTAATAACATTTTTAAAAACAAAATGATTATGATTTTATTTTTACTTTTCTTAAATACATGACATTGTTATAAAAAACATTCTAATTATTCTTTGCATTTACCTTTAAGTTTTATTCCTTTAGATCATTCCTTTTAATATAATACAAATTACTTTAAAATATTGATTACAACAACATAATTAGTGATTTTGCTAAAATAAAAGCAGGAAAAATAAATTTAATGGAATAAATAGACAATAATTTATGAATTATGTATCTTTATTACTCATCCAAACAGCAGCAGCCCATTGACAGAAAACCTAGACATATGCAAAAAAAAAAAATTAAATCCATTCATGTTTGATATCTGCTGTCTTTCAGTCCTATAGAAACCATAGCTTACCGTGTATTTATCAATTTTGTTTGTATGAAAATATATTGGCAAGGTAGAAGGAAAGAGCGTATTTTATTTAAAGATCTGATCACTTAATGTATAATTTTAAAATATTTAGATACATGGTATATGGGCTTCCATTTGGATTCTTGCTTTGGCCCACAAATACTAGGGGTGGGCCTTCCAAGAGACATAGGAATCAAATAAATTCACTTGAACAAAATTCATAACTAAATTTGGTTATGAAAGAAGTATGTGCAAAGTGGTATTATAGTACAAGGAAGGATTCCATCCTCTTCACCTTTGTATATCTAATACAAACAGTCTGTAGATATTTGGGGAATTAAATAAATGAATGCAGGCAGATATGCGATAAATACAATCAATAACAAAGCAACAATCATAATCATGTGTCCTTTAATGACAGGGACATGTTCTGAGACATGCTTTGTGATGTGATTTTTGTCACTGTGTGAACATCATAGAATATACTTACACAAACCTAGATGCTATAGCTTGGTTTTTAATTTTCATAGCTTTAATTTTTATTCCTTTAGATCTATATGAAGTAGAAGACCTAGACTATATAGGATAGCCTATTGGTTTTTGGCCACAAATCTGTACATTATGTTACTATATATTGAATACTGTAGGCAATTTGTAGCACAATGGTAACTATTTGTGTATCTAAACATAGAAAAAGTAATGCATTGTGCTACAATCTTAGAACAGCTATGACATCACTAGGTGATAGGAATTTTTCAGCTCCATTATAATCTTATGAGACCACCACTGTATAGGCGATCCATCATTGACAGAAACATCATTATGTAATGCATGACTGTATTAGAAACAGATTGTAAAAAGCCATAAAAGAGTAGAGCAACAGATAGTGTCAGGCACTTGTGTTAACATAGTTATTACATTAATAGGGTTGCAAAAAAATCAGTTAATAGGGTTATAACAAAAAAAAACCCATAGTTATTACAGAAAACACTGAGTTTCTAGGATTTTTTCATTAAAAGCTCCATTGACCTTCAAGGCCATATTAAAATAGCATCAGGAAATTACGAAGAGGAATGCTAGTTAAAATATTTTGTACTCCTATGATGCCACTCTTAAGAAAGTTTTATATCTTAAGGCTGAATATCATTTTTTCACTATAGTCTTTTCGGCAAATTTACTCTGCAGTAAAAATGTGAAGTAGAAACATTACTAGAAATTTTTTCTGAGGAAGCAATAACGGTGCTATAGATCTTTAAAAGAATATTGATTTTTCGTATACTTTCTCATTTTTTCGTGAATAGGACTGGTCTTATCTTTCCTTTTACCTCTACAGGAAAGAGAAACATTTGCAAAATCAGGTATTTCTACCTTTGGACTGACAGAAGATAAATGTGGAATGAACATGTGAGCAATCGACCCCTCAAAATAACAATGAAGTAATGTTGCCTGAAGTGTACTTTATGTCTTCTCTGTGCGGATTTAATCATTGATATTTCTCCCAATTATCATAGAAGCTAGATTAGATTCCTTGAGCAGAAGTATAATTTGGTGATGTGTTTGCATATATGTGTGCACACTTGTGCATGTGTTTTGGGGATAAACCTCAACCCTGGCTACATTTTAAATTCATTTGAGGAGCCTTAAATACCAATGCCATGTCCACTACTAATGACAGAAGCTCCAAAGAAGAGGTTTTATTCAGGCAGCATGCAAAGAGAGCAGATCTTCTCCCAGGACAGTCTTTGCCCCGCTGAACTCCAGAAAATTAGAAAAGAGGTCCTTAACTGCCTGTTCTTAGGGTACAATTTGTTCAACTCTAGACCATTATAGGTCAGAAACCCTATCTTTTTTATCCTTGCATCATCAGCAGCTACCATGGTGCAAAGAACACTTGCTTAATAAAAAGTGAAAAATATATGCATAAATGAATAAAAACTGATGTCAAATGATGTTAATAATTTCACATCAATTTCTGTCACAGTTTCAGCATGAGGTCTTAAAATGTTTAAGGGGACATGGGTATAAATCACTCACATTTGCTGAAGTGAACTACTAGACCACCTACGCAGATGTACAAAGAAAGTGTTCTAGAACTCTTATCCCAATGAGCACTTCATGACCACCAAAGCTGAAAAGGTCAAGGAGAGGGTTTCCTTGGAGATAAATGCTGGTATGCTACGAACTCACCTCCACATCCCACCCCCATTCCCACTACAAGAGAGGGAGAGGGCTTCCCTCATTTCAAGCATGATGATAGAGCTTCAAAAAGAAACAGAGAAAATGATGTGTGTCCTGAGGCAAGGAGACCAATAGAAATCTATATTTGAGAAACTTCCAAAGCCAGAAGTAGTGACTAGAAACTGTTCAGCCTTCAGGATGCAGCCAAAGGGCCAAGTTGGAAATGCTCTACATTTCCAAAGTCAGGGCAAAGGATGCAAGAATGTTTTCTGTGGTACAATTGATGCTGCCTTAAGATAATCTGTTATTGTTAGAGGCAATGTTGCCACAACAGAAGGAATCAGGAAAAATACCAGTGGACCCAGAAGTTGAGGAGGGGAGAGTGGCTAGTTTGTAGACAGATAGGTTCCCCCACATTTAGGGAACTTCATATGAGAAATTATTAGTGATGAGGGTTTCACCCAGAAACACCCTCACAGACAGAACCGAAAATAATGTTTAACCAAATATCTGGGTACTCCATGGCCCAGTCAAGTTCATACTTGACTTAATCATCACAATAAGCATCTCTGGTCACATAGTTAGTTGCTATCCCATGGTCATGCACTTAGTTTCTATTAGAGTTCAGTAGTATGCCAGGAGCTTATTTTGGAGTGATAACTAATTCTCTGATGCAGATGGCATGACTTTGCTCAAAAACTCTAGTGGGGCTTTCCAGAGACTGCACTGTGTCCTATCAAGGTTACCTGTAGCACCACAGGCTATGCTCAAAAGGCATTTTGAACTTATTTTACAGTATTCTTCGGTTGGGGGGCACCCACTCAAAACTGGCAGCCTTCCAAGTTATCTGACAAATAGGATGGAACAGTATTCCCAAGGGAGGTATGTCCTGTACCCAAAACCCAAAGATGCCTGCCAAGAACTATGAAAGATACAATGACTTGTCTATCTAGGAAGTGCAAGGTACAGTGATTTGCCTTTTACTTAAGAGGAGATGCCTGGGCATGCCCCATTTTGTTAGATGCTTAGAAACTTCATCAATATGGCAGACTTCTAAAATATTTGTAGGATTTATTTCCTATGGTGTGTCACATGTGTGTCTTACCAAGGAAACCAGTGTACTTGCCATATGCAACTTCTTAGATTTAATTAAGATTATGTCAATGGTATCAGCGTGATGTTATGTAGAATGTCAAGCTGATCAAAGAAACTTTAGATTTACTTTGTGACAGAGCAGAAAAGTTAGTATAGACCTGGGGCAAGAGTCTGAATACATACTGCTACTGTTATCCATTCAAGGGGATCCTCCCTCCCATTGTAGACTGAAGATAAGACAGTCATCAGATTAATAGCTGCATGTCAAAATGTTGTGTCAATCTCTTCTAGTAAAGATACTGGATTCCAGCACAGCAATTGCCATTGAAGCAATTGGTAAGGTTTATAGCAGCTCACAGTTATTGGCTATAATCTATCTTTTTATTGCAAGGACTACACTGATGAATTAAGCAAAGATACACTGGGAACTAACTAACACTTCTGCATCCCTTATGTCTTAGTAGATGTTACTAATCTCTACCACTCTACTCAGAATGTGGCCTTACTCCTGATTTACTATCTTATCTAGGGTTGAGGAAAATTTTAGGAGCTTCTAGGCTTTTCCCATCATCATTGCTCTTCCTCAATAAGTGAATAAATCAATATAAAGGTTCTGCCAGCTGCTAAGTATATATTTCTTGATTATGTACTCAGGGAATGAGGAAATGATGGAGGGTGTTCATGAATCAATTGCAACTATGTGATATGGACTTGGGCCTGGACTGAATCTATCACCTTGCCTTTGTAGACTGTAATATGGAAGAGGAGAGTAGATGGCTTAGAAGTTACAAGGGAAGGTAGGTGCAAATCTATAGGAGGGTATGTATTAACTTGAGAGACAGCTAACTCATGTGAAATTCTGCATGTTTTATAGTCATTGAGCAGCTGCTATCTCTACCTGTGGGAACTGGGCTAGTTCTGAAAGCCCAGAGGGTTCCCAGAGGAGAATTTGGGGCTTCAGTGTTCTCAAGGGCATCCACATGAATATCAACATTTCTGTTGTTAGAAACTCAAGGATTCTACTCCCTGACTTTGGTGTAGTCTAGTTGTGGGGATGGTGAATTGAGCCTTATTTACAATGCTACTGCTCTCATAATCAGATTCTTGTCTTAATTTTCAACCCGAGCTACCCTCCATCTACAAGAGATGATAGGTTCTTTAAATCCTGCCTTGAAGTTTTTTCAGCTTTCATACCTTTCCCCGAAACAACTTAGCCTGTCATTTTCTTCTTTCAATACATTAAAGTACTTAAGAAATAAGAGTGCAACTCCATAGTCCTTATAATTAACATTGCCACATTCAGATATCTCTCAAATTCTAGAGAGAATGCATAAGGTAGTGCATCCCCTTTGACTGTATCCCATCCTAACCCACCATCAATGAGAATCTTAATAATTATTATGTTCCAGTGTGCCAGGACCAATCACCATCTCACTTACACCTGGCAGTAGGCTCCTTATTGTCAATAAGTAATCCAATTACAGAATCCTATCCTAAGAATCTACCCCTTTGAATTACTTTGGCATCAACTGTCTTGGTTTGAATGTCCCCAGAAGCACACTCCAGAATAAGGATTCAAAAGCAAACAGTTTATTTGGAGGTGCAGGAAACACTGGTATAGGAGTGGGGAGTAGGAAGTGATACAGAAAAGAGAAAGCAGCCAAGAAAAGGTACATTTTGCAGACAACTTTCATCATGGAAAACTGAAGCTTAATTTCATGAAAAAGGGGAGAGGAAAAGGGGCAGAGAAATCCAAGAAATGGTATAAAATGCAATTCAGATGTATCCCACTTAAGGAACAAGGGAACTGAGGCATTCATATTTCATTTGTCATCAGTCATTGCTTCAGGATGTCCACTCGGGCACTTCTGGCCTGGTAGCATACATGGAAAAGGCCTTCTGGGTTTCTAGATAAAGTACTCAAGCATGGAGGCACAGCTATTGAACGTTTGAAGTTGATTTAAGCACATTAGGTTAAGAAGTTGGACTTTATTATAAATGTATAGGACCCTGAAACATCTACTACACATGGTGAGGCTGAAAATGAATCCATGAAAGAAACAAGTTTTATGGAAAATAAAATAGGTGTTTTTGATATATTAAGTTTGAGGTACCTCTGGGTTTCCTATAGTTCAGATGTTCATTCTCCCAAACTTCATGTTGAAATTTGACCCCCAATATTGGGTAGGGGCTTAATGGGAGGTATTTGGGTCATAGAAGCAGATTCCTTGTGACTAGATAAATCTGCTCCTTGGGAGGGAGGAGAGCGAGTCATTATTCTATCAGTTCCCACAAAACCTGGTTGTTAAAGAGAGCCTGGCCCCTCCCAACTCTTGCTTTCTCTCTCACCATGTGCTGTCTGTATATGCCAGCTCCTCTTCCCCTTCTGCCATGAGTAGAAGCAGCCTGAGGCCCTCGCCAGAGGCTAAGTCTTCCAGTCAGCAGAATCATGAGCCAAAAAAAACCTTTTTTTCTTTATAAATTACTCACATCAGATATTATTTTATAGCAACACAAATGGTCTAAGACAGTGATATACAAGGGGATACATCTAGAAGCACTTGAGTATTTGCGTTTGGATCTTAAGAGGGAGAGGTAAGCTTTGGAGATAAGTGGAAATTTGTGAGGCATTATAATAATAGATGCCTGAAGTCACATGTATTAGCCTGGTTTTCCATTGCTATAAAGAAATACTGAGGCTTGGTAATTATAAAGAAAAGATTTAATTGGCTCATGGCTCTGCAAGCTGTACAGGAAACAAGGCACTGCCATTTCTTTTGACTTCTGGTGAGTCCTCAGGACCTTTTTACCCATGGTGGAAGATGAAGCAGGAGCCAGTATATCACATGACAAGAGGAGGAGCAAGAGAGAGAAGGAGGAGGTCTCAGACCCTTAAACAACCAAATCGTGTGTGAACTAACTGAGTGAGAACCCACTCATCACCAAGGAGATGGCATTAAGCCATTCATGAGGGATCCGCCCCTATGATCCAATACTTCCCACCAGGCTCTACCTCCAACATTAGGGATTACATTTCAACCTGAGATTTGGAGGGGACACAGATCCAAACCATATGACCACAATAATGGAAAGGATTAATCAATCCAGAATGACAGAAGATGGAATGTTGAGAAATGTCTCTATTTAAAGGAAGATGAAAGAGAAGCCAGCGAAAGGAAGGGAGTTGGAAGAAAGGAAGTTTGAAGGAAGGAAGGAAGGAAGGAAGGAAGGAAGGAAGGAAGGAAGGAAGGAAAATGCAGGAGAAGAACATATTGGAAATCAGAATAAGTTAAGTGATTTCAGTTCAGCAATGTCATGATTTTTTCGATCAGGGTTGTTTCATTTTTCTGTTTCAGTTCACTAAAATTAGTTGGAATATCAATCTTTATTTCATTTTTACTGCTGTACTTAACTGAACTCCTTAGAATATAATAAAGACTCATAAGTTATCTGGGCTACATGCTTATCATTCTTTATTGTTACTACTTGCCAATCACTTGAAAAGATTTTCCTTGCTTGAGAGGGGAACAGAAGAGACAACAATCAGTCCTTCATATATCCTTACTCCCTTTGCTGTATCACAAGTTCCTTAGTGAAAAGAACTGTTATGTGAGATACCATAATGCTGAATAAGGTTTTCTTTAAGTTCACAAAGAATGTTGTTGGAAGAAGCATGGTGAGCAGACAAGGCAAATTCATAGCCATATCCAGAATGAGTGTCTATTTCAGCGACAAGTCACTGCACAGTCCTCGGTGAAAATGATCCAGCATAACCATGTTACACTTCGATTGAAAGAACAGGCAAGACAGAACTTACAGGGTTTTCTGTTTCCCAGAATTTCTTCTGTATGAAGCATCTCTACATGTTCAAGTAAATCCCTAGATTGATACAGTTACATTTAATTGGAATCTCTTTTGTTACCTTCTGGCTTGGCCATAGCCCCCCCTTGAAGCATGGATTGGAGTTCCTTGGCATGGAAGACAGTGGAGAAAGGCCCTCCAACCTTGAGAAAGTCTGAAACCTTGGATCTGAGAGAGCCCTACTGAGGTGAAATAATTTCTTCATTTAGCTTAAGAAGCCCTGGCAGTTCCCATTTCCCAGCAGGCAAGAGCAGAGTGATCAATTCTGAACAGCATCTCTACTGAGAGCATTTTAATCAGCCAGAATGAATACGGAGCAGCTGGCTCACCACCAAAAATTCACAGACATGTTTGCACTCGATTGGAAAACAGTAAACATCAGGCATGAGGCCAGATCCATTTGGTATATTAATTTCTTCCTCTAAAATAGATCTTAGAAGCAAATTCTTTTTTTTACTCTCATCCCTCTGTAAGACCACATACATTTTTATCCCTTTCTGGAAATATTTAGATTATCAGGAGAGAACTAGCTCAAACCCAGCTTTTAATTATCAAGATAGTTCTAATATTCTATGGCATTTTTGCATTCAAAACTATAGACCACTTACAGAATAAAGAGAGAGAGAATGGGTGGTAGGAGTCAGCATAGCAGAATCTAGTTTCACCTCTACTCATTTCCCTCATTTTAAAGATAATTGGAATCATTCATTTGACTTTGATCATGTGACTAGAATGTAAAGAGATTATAACAGCAAAGCTTATGTATCTAAATATAGGTAGACACTATGGAAGAAATAATTATTTCAGGGATATTACTATTGTTTAAACATTTTCTAAAAAATCCTTCTTTGGAATAACTCTTAAGGCCACTAGAAAACTCAGTCTTCATAGACTTAAGCCACATTTAGTAGTAAAATATCTCTCAATTTATTCATCCACTTATATCTAGCTTGACTCTGAATGACTTATGGCAATTTTAGAAATTAAAATCCACCCAAAAGAACATTTTTTCATATATAAGGATTCTCAAAGCAATATGTCTATACAAAGTAGTCCAGATATTATTTCCAAGCATATTTTGACCAATTGTAGTATCATTACAATAAGTATTTAGCCATCTCAAGGAACAACTTCAAGAAGGCAGTACTCTTTTGGATATAGAAGTTTTCATATGTTTGTTAAAAATGAGTCATGTTACTTTGTAATATTCATCATTTTATAAATCTAACAAGATGGACAGTAACTTCCTAATTCATCCCCTCCATGTGGGGTCTTTTTGTAAACTATAGAATATTGTGTATTGGTAACGATTAAATTCATTTGTGATGGCTTATTTCTCAGCTGTGTTCTCTTCATATCATCTTCCGGTTTAGTTTCATTCAATTATGTTTATTACTAAAGTGTGCTCCTTGAAACACTAGGTCCTTAAGATCAAGCATAAGTTCTGTAATGAAACACATTTAAGAAATGTAGCCTACTGTACTCCCTCTTGGATTTTCACAATGCATATAAACACACCAGCAGCACTCCAGGGCTCAGTTATAGCTGAACCTACTTCCCTGGGAGCTACATCAAGACTCAGGCTTTTTTCCCACAATCCTCTCCTCTCCGGGTTCTCCCCTTCTCAGTTAATGGCAACATTATCCTTCCAGTTGCTCTAGCTAAAATCCTTGGGGTCATCCTTAACTCCCCCTTTTTCTTACAACTATATCCAATCCCTCAAGAAATCCTGTGAGCTATAACTTAAAAATAAAATTGTGTCACCTCTTTAATGCCTCCACCACAATCACTTTGGTTCAGTTATCACCATCTGTATTAGTTGGTTTTCACACTGCAGATAAAGACATATCTGAGACTGGGTAATTTATAAAGAAAAAGAGGTTTAATGGACTCATAGTTCCACATGGCTTGGAGAGGCCTCACAATCATGGTGGAAGGTGGAAGGGACATCTTACATGGTGGCAGACAAGAAAAAATGAGAGCCAAGCAAGAGGCAAAACCCCTTATAAAATCATTAGATCTCATGAGACGTATTCACCACCATGGGAATAGTATGGGGGAACTGCCCCCCATGATCCAATTATCTCCCACCAGGTCCCTCCCACATCATGTGGGAAATATAGGAGCTACAACTGAAGGTAAGATTTGGGTGGGGACACAGCCAAACCGTAGCACCATCTGTCTTTTAAATTACTATACCAGTCTCCAACTGGTTTCTCTAGTTTTGCCACTACTCTCCTTTAGTCTACTGTTAAAGCTTGAGTATGTCACTCCTCTGCCCAAGCCCCACCAGTAGGTTCCTAAGTCAGTGTACTAGTTCATTATTGCATGGCTATAAAGAAGTATCTGAGACCGGGTAATTTATAAAGAAAAGAGGTGTAATTGGCTCACAGTTCTGTAAGCTGTACAGGAAGCATGGCACTGGCATCTGCTTGGCTTCTGGGGAGGCCTCATGGAGCTTTTACTCATGGCAGAAAGTGAAGCAGGAGTAGGTATATCACATGACTAAAGCAGGAGCAAGAGCTTAATTTATTTCACGAAAAAGAGGAGAGGAAAAGGGGCAGAGAAATCTGAGAAATGGTATAAAACATAACCATTTCTGGTTGCCAGAAGGAGAGGGAGAGGAGGTACCACACACTCTACAGGATCAGTTCTCAGGAGAATTCACTCACTATAGTGAGGATAGCACCAACCCATGAGGGATCCACCCCCATGACCAAAACACCTCCCCCCAGGCCCCACCTCCAACACTGGGGATTACAATGCAACATGAGATTTGGGCAGGGACAAATATCCAAGCTATATCAGTCATCACAAAAGCCAAAATCCTAATCAAAGCCTTCAAAGTCATATGTGATCTGTTTTTCAGCTCTCAGACCCTGCCTCTTTTCTGTATACCATTGTTCTTATCTCCTTTCCTATCTCCCCACTGCCTGTCCCAAGATTAATCCACTCTAATTATACCAGCTTTCTTGCTATTCCTGGAACATACCACGCATACTCTTGTTTCAGGGCTTTTATATTTACTCTTTACTTAAACATCCCTTCTCCAGATATTTGCGTGACTCACTTCCCTACTTCCTCGAGGTTTCTACACAAATGTCACCTTATCAAACAAGCCCTCCCTGACCACCACCCTATGCAATCACTCCTTCCACTTCCCTATCCAGGACCTTCACTCTATATCCTTATCCTGCTTTGTTTCTCCTCATGGCACTATCGCCACCCAACACATCCTATATTTACCTACTCATTTCTTGTCTCTCTCCTGCTATAATGTAAACTCTATGAAAGCAGAGTGTATTATTGCCTTCACCTGACTTTCCAGCGTCAGAATGGTGGCTAGCATAGGGAGTACTCAATAAATATTTGTTGGATCAATAAATGTATGTGCATTTCTGAGAAACCATGCAGTAAAGAAAGTTGTTTAAATATCATTCCCAAATATGTGTATCTACAAAACCACATTTTAAAACATAGTACTGAGTAACATCTCACTGAATACATTTTGGAATTCCATGGATATAAGGTGCAGTCCTAACTTACATGTGCTTCCAGGCTAATTGGGGAGAAACGTAGACAAATAATTCAATGTAACTTGATAAGTGATAAAAAATAGATGTATAGAGGGATGCTATAACAGGACAGGATAAGGCTACTTTGTCTAAACAGGGACCTCTGGGAAGGCTGCTTCCAGAAGGAAATTCCTGATTGCACTACTACAAAATATGCTTTTGTAACTTTGACCATTATAGAGATCTGTCAATCATTTTAATAGCATTCATTGATATTTTATGGAGTAGAATAAGACTTCCTACTCTTGATTTAAAAAAATTGGAAAACAGAAAAATCATAATTTGGGAGCCCTTTTGATAAAAGCAAGATCAAGGAGAAAGACCAATGTTATTTAGTTCAATAATGCCCAGGGTGATTATTTTGTAAGAAGAAGTTCAAAGAAATGTTAATAAGGGGTTATACATTAATAAGGGGTTATATTTGAGACATGATGTTTTTGTCACTAGGAAAAATTTACATATGCTGTAATGAGGTACACTCTGCCCTTGGGTAACTCAAGAAGAAATGAGCTGTGGCTGCCACTGGTGAAACTAGGATACCCCTTATCTTCCTTTCACTCTGCATAATGGAGCACATGTCCTTGTCTGCCCCTCCCACACTCATATCCAGCAAAGCCTGGGTAGAAGAAATCTCTCAGCATCCAGAGTCTGAGGGACCAGAATTTTCAAGACAAAAGAAGAGTCTTAGGTCTACGATGTCTTCCTAATACGGAAAGGGATGGAGTTTTCCAAGGGAGGGGATAGAGAAAACAGATAGTAGGGAGTATGAGCTGAATGAAGGCTGCAGGAAGAGAAAGAAAAAATAAAATAAAAAGGAATATGAAGGGAGTGATCATTGAACAACCTCCAAAGACATAATTTGGAGGCTTCTCTTTTTCTTACACCATTTCCACAGGGAATTGGGGATTCCAATCCGTAAGTTAATTGAATCAGGACACAACTCCCGATCTTCATCCTCTATACTGATTACAATATTCTAATAGACATTTATCTTTATTCCCACCAGCACCTCCAAACTCTTCTCATTTTAGAAATGAAAGTTTCAAGTGTATGAAACTTTGTGAAAGTGCAATTAAAGAAACCAAGAGCAACCCAAGACCACTTCTCCCTACGTTCAGAAGTGAAGGCATGGTCACTGACCAGACTCAGCCAATCAGACTCTCACACTTGGATCTTTCAGTTTTTAGCAACAAATGCAAAAATAAAAGAAGAGTAATAAACACTGTTCTAAATTGTATTTTTATTTGGCATATAGTAAATTTCATTCATTTTATAGTACAGTTTCTGTAATTCTCATGAACGGATAGAGTCATGTACCTATGAGCACAAATATGATAGAACAGTACCTTTGACCCCCAAAATTCTTTTGTGTTGTACCTTTGTAGTCAAACCCTACCCTCCGCAGCCACTGATGTGTTCTCTGTCCTTACAGTTTTGTTTTTCCAGAATGTTATACAAATGAAATCATAAAATAGGTAGCCTTTGAGTCTACCCTGTTTTGCTTAGGTTAATACATTTGAGATTCACCTATTTTGTTAGATGTTTCGACAGTGTTATTACGTGCCATATTTCATTGTTATTCATATGGTAATGCAAAGGACCTAGAATAGTTAAAACAATTTCAGAAAAGGAGAACAAAGTTGGAAGACTTGCATGACCTGACTTCAAGATTTACTATAAAGCTACAGTAATAAAAACAGTGTGGAATTGGTGAATAGATAGTCATGTAAACCCATGGAACCTACTAGAGAGTTCAGAAATTAAGTCACAGAAATATGATCAATTGATTTTTGACAAAAAATGCAAAGGGCAATTCAATGGAAAATTTGATGATCTTTTCCAAAAATGACGCTAAAACATTTGGATATTCACATGCAAAAACATAAAATTCTTACATATACATCACACTTTATTCTTCTAATATCTGTAGATTCTGTAGTGATATTTCTTCTTTCATTCCTGATATTTGCAGTATGTGTCTTCTATTTTTTTCTTGGTCAATCCAGGTAGAGACTCATCAATTCTTTCATCTCTATACAGAACCAGGTTTTAGTTTCATTGATTTTATTGTTTGCAATTTTGATTTCTTTTCTTAATTTGCATTTTTCCCCCTGCTTTGAATTTCATTTTTTCTAACTTATTTATGTGGAAACTTCGGTTATTAATTTGAGATCTTTCTTTTTTCTAACATAAGCATTTAATACTATAATTTAATACTATAATACTATAAATTTCATTATAAGCACTGCCTTTCCTGCCTCCCATAAATTTTGATATGTTCTGTTTTCTTTTTCACTTTATTCAAAATACACTCTAATTTCCCCCATTACATTCTTTTGACCCATTAATTATTCAGAAGTCTGTTATTTAATTTCCAAATAGCTAGTGATTTTTCTAGGTATCTTTCCATTATTGGTTTTTCAATATAATTTCATTAAGCCTAGAGAACATACTTTGTATGATTTTAATTCTTTAATTTGTCAAGGTTTGTTCTATGGTCAAAGATACAATCTATCTTGGTGAATGTTTCATGTACACTTAAAAATAATGTATATTTTGGGCAGTCATGGTGGTGAATGTCTGTAATCCCAGCACTTTGGGAGGCTGAGGTGGGCTGACTGATTGAGCCTAGGAGTTTGAGACCAGCCTGAGCAACATGGTGAAACCCTGTCTCTACCAAAAAAAATAATAATAATAATTAGCTGGGTGTGGTGGCATGCATCTGTAGTACCAACTACTTGGGAGGCTGAGGTGGGAGGATCACTTGAGCCTGGGAGGCAGAGGTTGTAGTGAGCTATGATTGTGTCATTGTACTCTGGATGACAGAGTGAGACGCTGTCTCAAAAAAAAAAAAAGAGAGAGAGAGAGAAAAAAAAATAATGTATATTTTATGATAATTCCTTGAAACTTTCTATAAATATTAATTATTTCAAATTGATTGATAGTCTTGTTCAGGTCTTCAGATACTATATTTTTCAGTTCTAAAATTTCCATTTGTTTCTATTATGTAACTTCTGCCTCTCTATTGGGAACTTCTATCTTCTTATCCATTTTAGAATGTTCACCATGACTTTCTGTAGCATGGTTGTTATAGCTGGTTTAAGTCTGTTTCTGATAATTCCAACATCTGGGGCATCTCAGTGTTGCCCTCTGTTAATTCTGTTGATTATTGTTTCCTGGGTTTTTGTGGGTTTTTTTTTTTTCCTCACACATTGGTCATATGTTTTGATTCTCCCCACAGTCTTTGAGAAACAGGGACTCCTTTTTCTAGTTATTTTAGCCAAGAGATTCCATCTTTTCTTGGGGTTTTAGGTGCTTCCACCAAAGTGATGGAAGTATAGTGTCACAGCTGGGGCTGGCCCTGGGTCAGGGCTGGGAGAGAAAAAACATAAAAACTGTAAAAGAAATGGGTATTTTTCTCTTGTCACACTCTCTGGAAAGCAAAAATCCCTTTCCTGTGCTCTGCTAGAAAGAGATGATTTCTGCCAGAGTTTTTTTTGACAGTTAGCATATATTAGCTTGTCCTTAGTTCAAACCCAGGCGTCAAAGGAGAAAAAAATCCATGAAACCCTTCTCCACTATAGGCTGTTAATCAAGTTTTTACTTTAATTTCCAATTCTTGCATTATTGTTTGCTTTTCATAGTCCTCAGGCAGTTGCTTTTTGTATTCTATCCAGAGCTTTAGTTATAACGCGGGGGAAAGATAGGCTGTAGTCTATATACTCCATTTTGGCGAGCACAGGAATTTTAGTAATAAAAATGTTTTACCCAATGAATAGAATTAATTTAATTAGCTTGCTAACATGCATATATATCAATCAAGAAATTAGTAATGACTTGATTATTAAATACTAATTTTTCAGGATATTTTCCTATGGGCCAAAAGACTACATGAAGTAAATTATGCTACATTCATAAAAACACAAAAGTGGGTGTGGGCAAACCACTGAAGTAAGTAGGTAAGCAGTTTCCAAGTTCTTAGTCAACATCATAGAATTGGTTCTCTTGAGCAGGCATGGTGACACACTCCTGTAGACCTAGCTACTCAGGAGGCTGAGGTGGGAGGGTTGCTTGAGCCCAGGATTTTAAGGTTATAGCGAGCTATGATTGTGCCACTGCATCGCAGCCTGGGAGACAGAGCAAGACCCTGTCTCTTAAAAAAATAGAAATAGTTCTCTTGGTTTTTTGCTCATTTTGTTTTGCAGTACTTCATGCCTTACACCTTTTTTTTAGTATATAAAAACATTGATACACTTCTGCTCAAATAAATTAGTTCTCCCAGCTCCACAGACTATTCTGGCAGTAATAAGAAGTTCTGTTGCCAAAGCAAATATGGAAGGGTGAGGATACACATCAGAAGAGGGATGGGGAAAGCATCTAATACATATCAATAGAGTCCTGGCACCTCCAAGTGAGTCTTTGACAGAAAAGGAGGCCCTGAGCATGGTGTTAGAGAGGGAAAAGACTATCTAGACCTCATTTGTTTCCATATTTTAGGACAATAAAACTAAAGTCAAGAGAGGTGATTTGTTCAAGGTCAACCATCTATCTCCTTATTGCTTACGTTTCAAAATTTAGCATAGCAGTTACAGATGGGGCAGTTCATTTTGAGAAACATGGCTTTGTGATTTGGGCGCTCATAGATTAATAAATCTTGTTGAGCAAACAGGATGGAGAAATCAAAGATGGAAAATACTAGGGCTAGAAGAAAAAGATAAAGAATAAGCTGAAGATGAGAACATTGTGTTCTGAGAAAAAGAAGGAGGAAGAGGCACAGAAAAGCAGAAGAGACCTGTCTTCATGGCAGCATTATTTTAAGTTCCATGGCCAACCTTATTGGGAAAAAAAAGTTTGCCATTCAGGAGAAAAATTACGTAAGACTAATATTCATCAGTACTTGTACCCACTTAAAAGCCAGTTGCCAATTTAAACAGTATCAAATTTATTTCTCTCCCAAGCAATAGCCTGAGCTTGAGACCTCTTCACCCACACTCCCATGAATTATTAGTTAGACTCTGTTCCTGAAGAACCCCCCTCTTCGTTATCTTTCACTTTAGAATGTGATCTTGCTTTTGCAGAGAGTGCTTAATGCTACACTAATGGCCACTTTCAGACCCAGCCCTGTGCAGACACAGCTGAGTTCTCTGCCCCAAGTCAGGCATTTATTTATTTGTTTCTTTATTTGTTTTTTGTTTTAATGAGATGGGGTCTCACTATGTTGCTCAGGCTGGTCTCCGACTTCTAGGCTCAGTGATCCTCCAGACTCAGCCTCCCTAGTAGCTGGGATTACAGATGTGCACTATCACACGTGGCTCCAAATCAGGTTTCTTAATTTGATTAACACTGTGTCAGCCTTAACAAACTAATTTTCCTTTAATCCAAAACCCTAAAAATAGTGAAGGAATAAAAGCAAATTGATAAACTAATTCATACTAAGAAGTTACTGACCAAAGCACTTTTCCCAAGGTAGTTGAGTTTAAACAGGGAACTCAAGATGATATAATGATTTAATCCCTAGGAATAAATTATGAGTGGTAGGAATGTCTGCATATCGTGTATCATTTAGGACACAGATTCGAGTCTAGCTATAGAAAAGGCCAAAGGAACAATAGCTTACACTAGTTCGTTTATTCTTCTCTCATATAACTGACAGGCAGGCAGCTTAGGCTGATTGATAGAACTGCTCCACAGTGCTGGACACCCCAGTCTTTTCTGTTTCATGATTCCATCACTCTCAGCACAGTATCTGTCTCATGGTCTAACATGGCTCCAGCTCTAGCCATCACATGTTCCCACCAGTCACAAGTCTGGGCCTCTGGAACGTCTGATCAACCAACTAAAGGTTGTGGTTTCTGTGACCCTCTCTTTGAGTTCAATTAATTTTCTGGAACAGCTTATAGAACTCAGGGAAACCCTCACTTATGTTTACCAGTTTATTACAAAGGATATTTTAAAGAATACAAATAAACAGCTGGATTAAAAGATACATAGGGCGAGATCTGGAAGGGTCCCAGACATAGGAGCTTTGGTCTCCACGGAGCTGGCACCCTCCACATCCACCCCTATGTGGATAAGTTCTTGTTCACCCTCCTGCAAACCTCCATGTGTTCATCTGTCCAGAGCTCTCTTAACCTTGTCCTCTTGGGCCTTTTATAGAGAATGCATTGGATAGACATGATAACCATGTACAAATGTGATTGAACAAAAAGGATATGAGCTAATACTATAGGCTAAGTTGGGGAACTCACCAAAGGCTATCTGTTCAGATTCTTCCTGGACTCTCTCTGCAGCATTCCTTTCTCCAGGGTATGGGCAGGACCCCATCTGAAATCAAGGTCTTATGACCTACAGTCAGACAAGGTAGGTCAGAGAATTTATTTATGGCCAGCTCCAATGTAGAAAGGCCCCAAAAGATTCCTACCTTGGGGAAAGAAAGGAGGTAAAGGAAAGCAGGAGATGGTCAGAGAGATTCTGCTTCCTGAAGCCTGCCTCTGAGGCCTAAAGTGCCCCGACATTATACCAAAAGACTGTAACAAGGGTTATAGGAGTTATGAGCCAGGAGCTGTGGATGAAAACCAAAATATATATCATAATATCATAGGTATTTTTAGCTGGACAGCCATATACCTACCTTAAATTTCTATTACTAGGATTAAAAATGAGAACATCTATAAGGAATAAAACTGTCAGAGTCTGCCACAGTAATTTTGATAAGGGGGATTTTTTTTTTGTGCACCCTTCAAACAACATCTTTTTTCCTCAAATATACCTGGTGGTTATTTTATAACAAGCATTTGTTGAATAGAAAAGCACTGGGCTTTATATTATAATGCAGATATTGACTATAGAAGATGTTTAAAGCAATATTTTTAAAATATCTGTTTTAGAAGTTGTAGATAAATCGAGATTTTGATTAAGAATTCTATTTTAAACCATGAATGGCAGTATTTTCAGTTTATTAAAGATGCAACCAATTGTTGTTTATTTGGATTTAAATGAGCAAGAAATAATGATGAAAGAGATGAGCTTCTTTCTTCTTCATTTTTTCTAATAAAACTGAAGCTGGTATTACACCAACTGAAAGGTTCTCTGGGTTCAGAGCAGCCTGAAACATCACTTACAGGATGATCACTCATAAAGAAATTTGCATAATGTATGAAATTCCAAGAAAAAGCCATTGAGCTCTTTAGCTTATAAACTTTAACAGCTAATAAAATCTGCTGAAAAATAAATTATTTCCCTTAATTCACCAAACTAATAAATTAAGCTTTACATATGGATGGATAACCTTATAAAGAGCTTTAGGATCCTAGGGAAGTATTGAAGCAAGCCCAAAATTACACTTTAAATACACACTTTAAATAATATATTCTTATGACCTTAGGGTTATCTACTTCATTTATAAAGTAACCAAAGATTAAGAATCTCTTGCACTTTAAGTCCATCCAACCATTAACCTTCCAATCTTGTTTTCTCATCATGAAATAGTGTTGTAACTACTATTAGGATTATTTGCCCTTTCCCCTAATTCTCTTTCATCGATTTGGTACAAGTCAACTCTAATAGCCAGGAGGACAGTCACACTCTGGGGTAAGAAACACACCCATTAAGAGGTAAATCAAGTGTGACAGAGACTTCTGTCTACAGGATATTAGAGACTTTGTGAATTGTGCCTGGCCTGCAAATTTTATTGTAAACCATGAGAACCATTAACCAGTGGGAAACAGTTTTATTCCAATCAAAACAAAGGCATCGAATATTAAGAAAAATAAAACCCAACTGCACAGGTGAGTGAAAAATGCCAATTATCACTGCAATTCTTTTTTTTCTTTTTCTTTTTCTTTTTTTTTGAGACAGAATCTGGCTCTGTCATCGAGGCTGAAGTGCAGTGGCACAATCTCAGCTTACTGCAACCTCTGCCTCCCATGCTCAAGTGATCCTCCCACATCAGCCTCCCAAGTAGCCTGGACTACAGGTGCACACCATCATGTCCGGCTAATTTTTGTATTTTTTGTAGAGATGAGGTTTTGTCATGTTGCCTAGGCTCAATTTTGTTTGTTAACTAAACATAAAATGCCCGTTGTATACTAAGCACAGTGCTTGTACTGGGAATTCTACGGATCAAAAAGCAAGGTTTCTCTCTTCAGGAAGCTGACAGTCTTGGGGTGGAGACACACCTGCACATATAATTTCAACATGGAATGATAATTGCAGGAATGAGGTTCAGTTCTCAGGACAATGGGAGGAGATCTTGGGTTGAACTAAAGGCAGGGGCAAGGGAAGGGTTGCTGGAAAAGATGGAACTGAGCCAGACTTGAACTAACCAAGAAAGGAAGCCAGGTGAGGATGGGGAGGAGAGAGGTTCTAGGTAGAAGGAACAGGTGAGTGAAGTCACAGGGACTGTAATAAACATTGTATGTGCTGTGTGGGATTGCCAGAGCAGGGCAGAGGGCAGGTTGGAAAGGATAGATTTGGGAGTCAACTGCATTTCAAGTCGTGTGATGCTTCTGGGTTCTTATTTCACCTGACCTGACTAAAATTATTGCACAAGTATACGAAGAGAAGGGGGTTGGGAAGTGTGACTCTGCAGTGAGGTTGAGAAAATGCACAATCTTGAGTTTCCCCAGTTGGAAGTTCAATAGAGAGTGTCTGCTTTGGACTGAATTTTGTACCCCCACCCCCCAAAAATTCATATTTTGAAGCCCTAACACTATGATGGTATTTGGAAGTGGAGCCTTTGGGAGGTAATTAGGTTTAGATTAGGTCCTTAGGGTGGGGCACTGGTCTGATGACATTAGCATCCTTATAAGAATTGAAATCATAGAGGTTCCTCTGTCTCTCCCTCTCCCCTGTCTGCTATGGGAGGACACAGAAAGTAAGTGGCCCGCTACACTCCAGGAAGCGGACCCTCACCAGGCACTGACTCTGCTGGCAACTTGATCTGGATTTCTCAGTCTCCAGAAGTATGAGAAATAAACATCTGTTGTTTAAGCTACCCAGTCTATGGTGTTTTGTTACAGCAGCCCAAGCAGACAAATACACATCAAAAGCTGGAAAACCAGGAGGCTGGGGCTGTAGTATATAGTATATTGAGTGCTAGCCCTGGCAATAATTGGGAAGGATCTAGAAGTATGTTTTTGCACTTCTTTCTCTGGAGCCCCTCCCATCTTTCCTTTTTAAATAATAGCCTAGTGACAAATGATATTAACTTGTACAAGACATTCCCCTGCCTCTCCCCAGGGTTATGAACCATTTTGCCATTGTTGTAATTCCACCCTTTACCACCCCCCAAAAAGAAATGAAGAGTACTGTTACCCTAGGGAGCTCACAGAATCCACTGTAATTTATATTAAAAGAGTGAAGGTATTATAAACTTTGGTCCTCAAGTTAGAAATGTGTTACATTTTTGGTAAAAGATATATTGAAATATAACACATATATAGAAAAGGACACCAATCATAAGCGTACAGGTTGTGAAATTATCAAAACTAAAAATACACGTGTTACCAGATCAAGAAACAGAATATTAGCAGTGCCCCAGACACCGCTATACTCCCGTCTTGTTACCACCTCTGCCATTGACAATTACTGCCCTGAGCTCTGGTACCACTGATTCATTTTGCCTGTTTTTCTAACTTTATATAAATGAAATCATATCGTACGTATTCTTTGATGTTTAGCTTTTTTAGCTCAACATTTTATGATATTCATTCATATTATTCCTTGTAGTTGTGTTTGTAAAACCCCGTTGCCAGAAGGTATTCCATTTTATGATTAAACCACAATTTATTTACCCATTCTACCACTGATGGGCATTTGCATTGTTTCTACTTTATCAATATTATGAATGGCAACACTATGAGCATTTTTGTGCATGTCTTTTGGTGAACATATGTATGCATTTCTGTTGAGCATATACAGGCAGTTCTCATCTTGCATAGTACCAAATGCACAAATTTCATTTACCGCAGTGTAGTTAGATAACACCAGTCCCCCAACAACACAGTTCAAATTTCAATTATGACTGCATATAAACTATGAAAAACTGCAGAAAGTACAAACTTTGCCATTAGCCATCCAATCCACAAATCATTATGTAAATATCAGAGGGGCATCATGGTCAGAGACCCACAATTCTCTTTTTCCAAAGTCTTGGGTACTACACATCTGTTATTCAGTTCACACACAGACAGCAAAGTCTATACTTGTGTTGCCTCCTTGTTTCCCAGTGATAAATCCATGTGATTTATCAAGTTTCATCAATGTAATTATCAATTTTATAAAAATTTTATAAACAGTTTATAAAAATTGATAATTAAAAGAAGAAATTGACCAACAAAGATGAAAATGCAAAAAAAAAAGAGAGAGATAATGCTAGAGGTGAAATTTAAATTGAACATAAATGAAGTTATAGAAGAAATATAGTTGGTTATGGGAATGTTGACACTGCCAATGACTGGAAGACCCTAGTTGTTGCAGTTAGAGAAATAGCAATGGCATAATTTTTGTTTTTGTTTTGTTTTGTTTTTATAGACAGAGTCTCCCTGTGTTGCCCAGGGCGGAGTGTGGTGACACTATCACAGCTCGCTACAGTCTCAACATTCTGGGCTCAAGAAATCCTCCCACTTCTGCCTTCTGAGTAGCTGGGACCACAGGTGCATGCCACAATGCCTGGCTTATTTATTTATTTATTTTTAATAGAGATGGAGCTTTTCTATGTTGCCCAGGCTGGTCTCAAACTCCTGGGCTCAAACGATCCTCCCATCTCAGCCTCCCAAAGTGCTGGGATTCCAAGCATGAGCCACTGTGCCCAGTCAGGGTTCGTTTTTTGACATAAATGACGAAAGCGATAGTGATGAAAAGGATGAAGATGTAAAAGAGGAAGTGACGCTGAGAAAAAGTCTTCACAATAAACTCTAAGATATTTCACAACATTGAAAGCACAATGGATAAAATGTTGGAAGCTGATCCAAACTTCAAAAAGAGTATGACAGTTCACTAAGGCATAGAAGAAGATGCTCGCTCCATATGGTATGTAATAATATGAGAAGAAGGTAATTATTGTTTAAGCTGTTTGATAATATTTTTACAAAGAAATTAAACACTTTAATTCTCAATGTTTTTAATGTCTTAAATTCCTAAATACAGGTTAGTGTTCCTATCTTTTTTCATTTCTTTATGCCAATGTGACAGAAAGAGAGGATTTAATGTTTTGACAAAGTTTTCTAAATATCATGAGACAACTGCAATTTTCCCATTGATTATTAAGATGGTTTTGCACAGTTTCAGCTTGTGTGGCCATTTTTATGTCTCCCACTACTGTGCAAAGCAAGGACTGCCTGTGTTGATAGTACAGTTCTAGGTTAAGGTAACGAACATTTGACACACTGCTCAACTGACAATCAGTTCCTCTCACAATCCTCTGTCCATTGGGTTTGCCTTAAAGACTATGTTCCAATGAGAATCAGTAGACCAATAAGTCAACTTTAGTCCTTGTAAGGTATCAAGCAAAATGAAGAGTGAATAATGATTAGACACTGGCTCAAGAATATCTCAATATCAGCTAGCCCTTTTCTTTGCTCATAACATATGATGACTGCCTTTAGCCATATAAACTCAAGCTTTGTCAAAGTAATGCATCTTTTAGCTGTGGCCCACCCCATATGTTACTGCCCACAAACTTCTGCCTAAACAGGCCTTTTGATATAAAATTTGGCTGCACTTTAGTAGCTGGAGCTGAACCAGAAACAGTGACTATTTATGGATGAACCTTTACATACTACTAGTAGTTTGAAATTGATTTCACAATTCAAAAATAAAATATTAAATGGAGTAAACTGACACAATCAAGTCTTTATCCAAAGTATTTTCCAGAATTTCCTCAGCCCAAGATGGTAGTGAACCTGTAGAGTCATAGATCCAAGCATGATTAAAAACAAGCAAACAAAAAGCAGAGGAGGACAGTCCCCAGAGGAGAATTGTGCGGATGTGTCAGGAGAAATAGATGTCAAAGAACCTGGGCCCTGGAGAGAGAGAGGGAGGAAATAGCTTTTGAACTTCCCTACTCCCTTGAGGCCAGATTGCATGAGTTTCCTAAGATTCTCCTACATCCTTTCAATAAACTACCTTAATTCTACTCATGCTTTTTAAATCAGTTTCTGTTTCATGTAACAAAATATACCCTAATGCCACATCCCAATAATATCTCAATAATTTAGCATAACTTGATGCTACATGAAGCACACATAGAGCTTAGAGATCTATAATTTTAATCTAACAAAAAATTTATAGTTTTGTAGTTATAACTTTTTATTTCTGTTTTAAAATTACAACAGTAACTTATGTATGGATAGTCAGTGTACAAAATCCAAATGATACAGAAATGAATAGAAAACCTGTGACTATGAATCCTTTTACTTCCTCACCACAGATTGGCCAATCCCAGCCCCTCTCCAGAGGTAAACACTAATAACAATCTCTCTGATCTGTTGCACGCCTCTATACATATAAATGTTACGTATTTCTTAACACAAGCAATATAATACTATATTTATTCTTTTGCAACTTGCTTTTTCAATCATTCATGTGTCTTAGATAGAGTTCTTGTCAGTACATTTATATCTTCCTGATGCTTTTCAACAGCTCTATAGTATCTATAGTATTGATAATTATGCTCTTAATTATACCCATAACTTTTACCCTTTCCCTATTGATGGTTACTTTCAATTTTATACTATTTAAAATTACACTGCAATGATTTGTAAAAAAAAATCGCTGTGCGTGTGATTATTTCTGGAAGGTAGACTCCTAGAAATGGAATTACTGGGTCAACTTTCAGACCTAATTCCAAGTTACCTTCAAAAGCAGGTATCTATTTACCCTTCTACCTCAATATATTAGAAACCACATTTCTCCTGCACACTAACCAACCCCAAACACTAGATATTACCAATCTTTTTATTTAAAAATTCGTAAAATCTTTACCAGACTAATGGGAGCAAAATTTCTTGTTGTTTTAATTCTTATAATTCATAGAGCAAGTACACAGTGAATTTTTTATTTTATTATTCAATTTTGAATATCTAATTTAGAGCACATAACTTCTTATTGGAAAATCAAATATGAAATTTCAATCATGTCTGAGAAAAATCAATATATAAACTGTAACCATATAGGAAATATATTTTTAAAATAACACTATGTACATTTTTTGTAAGTTAGCAAGTAGTTAAATACATTGGTAGCATTTCTATATATTAATATTTTGTGAGCATATGCACTTTTCCATGATGTAACAAAAGTTCGTGCACAAAATAGAGAAAAAAGGATGATGCAAAATGCAAAAAAAAAAAAAAAGATCACTTTGCTCGATCTGCTCCTGCCCATGATATCAGCATCATTATGTGCTCACTGCTCTTCCTCGACTCTCTATAACCCTGCAGAGGGGAGATGATAAGTGCAAATGGCCCACAGTGATCATGTACCACCACACACTAGCATAGGACAATAGAACCCAAAAGCTAAATTAATAAGAAGGCAGTGACACAATGGAACTGATTTCTTTAAGGCCTAAATCACTCTAATACCCTTTTTCAAAATTTCTTACTGTAAAGCAAGGAAAGAAAGAAACCAAAACTGAATTTAAAACAAACTCTGAGGCCAGGCACAGTGGATTACGCCTGTAATCCCAACACTTTGGGAGGCCGAGGCAGGCAGATCACGAGGTCAGAAGTTCGAGACCATTCTGGCCAACATAATGAAACCCCATCTCTACTAAAAATACAAAAAATTGACAGCTTGGTGGTGTGTGCCTGTAATCCCAGCTACTCAGGAAGCTGAGGCAGGAGAATCGTTTGAACCTGGGAGGCAGAGGTTGCAGTGAGCTGAGATCGCACCATTGCACTCCAGCCTGGGCAACAGTGCAAAAAAAAAAAAAACCAACAACAACAAAACTCTGTTTACTACAAAATAAAGCAATGTCATTTGGTCTCAGTGGAGCAAGTTACCCAGTCACAGTCTAATGCAGTGAAGAATTAAGATGCTCATTGCTCCTGCAATCAGATCATCTGGGTTTGAATCCCAATGTCACCTCTTACCTTGGATAAACCACTTTCACCTGTCCAAACTTCATAAAATGGAGATAGTAGTAAATCCTCCATACAATAGTTGAGATTAAATGAGAATTGAATGTGGTAATCCTTATAAAGTTCTCAGCCTGTATCTGCTACTACCTAAATGCTAAGTAATAGTGTCTAAATTTCACTGGGTTGAATCTTGATCCTGTTTCACAGGCTGCCTGTGCCTTAAGGTGAGAGGGTATTCCCAAAGGGCTCTGAAAGTGTAGGGGAATGGGGTGCCTTTCCTGGAGCTAGATACAGTGGTGAAGGCAAAGCTAGGTTTGGTCAAGCAGGCAAGATGAGAATATAAAGCTTGGACAGATGATAGACAGAAAACTGAAGCAGGCTGCCATAGAAGAAAGGGGTAATTAAGACAGGAAAGTGAGGTGGAAGGCATGGCAGCATTTGGCCTGCAGCCAAGATGGTTCCTGCTGGATGCAGAAGTACTTGCCTGTGTCAAAACTTCCAGCTGGGCAACGGGCTATGGTGCTGTGTGTTATCCACTGATGGTCCTGCCCTAGGGTAGTTCTTCCCCGTCTTTAAGGGAGTCTGGCTCCTTGAACAGTGACTTCAAAGAGAAACAGCCAGGAGACTGAAGAAACTCAGGCCTTTCCTTAGGAAGGGGAGAAGTTCAGTCCGTTCATTCATTCAGTCAGTATTTATTGCATATCAACTAGGGGACAAGAAAGGAGCTAAATGACGAGGATATAATTTATCTAAACTGGTGAACAGAACATATGTGAAACTTGCCTTTGTGAATTTTGCTGTCTATTAGAGGAAGACAAACTTAAACATGTGAGTAAACAAGTGAATATATAACCACAAATTGTAAGCAGTCCTGTGAAGGAAAAAAATAGGATGCTATGTGAGAGAACAGGAGAAAGATTCTTATTTATACGTCAGGTTGGTGATGCGGGGGTAGGGTTGCGAAAGGCTTCTCTGAGGAGGTGACAGTCAAGTTAAGAACTAACGGATAAGTAAGAATTAGATAGAGTTGTAAGAAAAACTGCCATAGAGAGGAAACATCAGTTGCGTAGACCCTGAGGTCGGAATGAGCCTAATCCAATCCAGGAACTGGAAAAAAAGACTGCAGAGCCACGTGCCAGGGGCGCCAGTGAGACGACATGGAGCCAGAAGTGTAGGCAAGGACTAGATGATACAGGGTGTTATGATGCCATTGTCATCATTTATTAAAGAGTTCCCTTTGTATCAACCCCTGTGGAAGAGGGGAAGGAAGTCAGAAATGCTGGGAACAGGCCCTAAGCCTGTCACAAACAGGCCTTAAAGAAACTGGCCATAAACAGGATTTCTGCAGCAATGTGACATGCTGGTAACAGCTAGCATGCACACTTCTAGAAGTTGTTAGTTTACTGGAGCAGGGCAAGGGAAACCTGGCCCACCCAGAGCGGAAAACTGCTCAAACCACAAACAATAGCAGGAGTGGCCTGTGCCGTAACAACGTGCTTTTGCTGCAGATAATCAGCCAGAGCCTGTTTCTCTGCTCCTCACTAAGAATGCTTTGTTTCCCATAAGGAATGCTTTTAGTTAATCTATAATCTATAGAAACAATGCTTATCACTGGCTTGCTGTCAGTAAACACATAGGTCAAACTCTGTTCATGGCTCTCAGCTCTGAAGGCTGTTAACCCCCTGATCCCACTTTGCACTCTATTTCTGTATCTTTGTCTTAATCCCTCTAGCACTGCTGGGTTGGGTCTCCACGACCGAGCTGGTCACGGCAGAGAAAGATGGGGCAGAGCAAGACATGAGCTGAGTGGCAGACCCAGATGACAGCCACAGCCAATCCCATGTGAAGCTCCGCAGCTAGAATGGCTATCCAGAGTTGCCCAGAGTTGGCCAAGCCTTTATACTCCCGCGAAGAGTGGTCCCTGGATGCAGGGCACCCTGGGAAGGATGAAGTGGCTCCCTGTGTCTGAGGTCAGGCTGCAGGGGCTGACCATTGAAGACATCTACCAACAGCATTCCCAGCAGCCAGACTGCTCACTGTGTTCACCATAGCCATGGTCTGGGATGGTTGGGATTTATACAAATGCAGTGGAAAGCCTTCATATGATGGGAATGAAGTAAGCAAACCAATACGGCTGCTGTATGGAGCCTGGATCAGAGGCTACAGCTTGGAAACAGAGAACCCAGTCAAGAGGCTGCTGTTCAGGCGAGGGATGCTGGATGCTGTGGCTAGGAAGGAAGGAAGCAGCGGTGGTGGAGAGAAGTGGAGAGATTCAAGATATACAGAAGAAGCAAAGAAAGGAATTAGTGAGGGCTTATTTCCAGCAATATGAAATCCATAACACATTATGAGAGAAAAATGTGAAAATCAAAGGCTATGCTAAAGAACTCAATCAATATTCTTAAAATAAAATTTTATTTATCTAAGTAGGATATTGCAAAGAGAGTGTGGTTACTTTGGGATATAGCTTTGAACTTGCTCTCTTTCAACCAGTTAGGTTTAATGTGGCCTTAGCCTTCCATTTGACATAAAGATAAAGGGCCAGCAGTGGACTGGCCCCCAAACAAGTGACCAAAACAACATTTGTGGAAAAGCCAGCATTTCTTTTGGAACAAAACTGCCAGACAAAGATTTGCCTACAGTTTACAAAAGCGAGAACAAAGTTACATGCAGTTACAAAGGCATTTTGATTGATCACCACCTTGAAACATAGCATTCTGGAGCAGCATATGATCCAAGTATCCCATTTTATAGACAGGAAGACTGAGACTCATGGCAGATGATTGACTTATGACCACATAGAAGATTTGCAACCAAGTGTAAACTAGAATTCAGCTTTCTTCTCCAGAGCATTTCCCACTATGGTTCACATCCCTTCAAATGGTTAGATGTGGAGGAAAAGCTGCAGAATTGAAGCTCCTAGCCAGTTATTCCTAAAACTAGGATTCTATCTCATAAGACAGGACAAGGAAGGTTTGCTCATTATGTTTTTTGTTTTTAAAAGGACCGAGTCTTGCTCTGTCACCCACGCTGGAGTGCAGTGGCACAATCTCAGCTCACTGCAACCTCACCTCCCAGGTTTAAGCGATTCTTGTGCCTCAGTTTCCCTAGTAGCTGGGATTACAGGCATGTGCCATCATGCCTGGCTAATTTTTGTATTTTTAGTAGAGACAGGGTTTCGACATGTTGGCCAGGCTGGTCTTGAACTCCTGGGCTCAAGTAATCCACTCGCCTCGGCCTCCCAAAGTGCTGGAATTACAGGCATGAACCACCACACCCAGCCTGCTCATTGTTACTCTTCACCAAAGAAACTGATGATCAAATCAGCATAAATGGTCCATAAAAGATCTAACGTAGTATTCTCTAATCTGTCTTATCTTTTGAATATAGACTTTATTCACATTTTCAAATATTCCTGAAAGCTCCCTAAAGCTTTAAATGTGCCATGAGGAAAGTGCTCACGTTCATGGATTTCCAACTTTCTTATCATCAATTTTCAGTGTCTTTATTCTTTTTCATAAAGGTCAGTGAACAAAAATTGCATTCTGAGATGCAATCTCCTGGATTATAGACCTTCTAGAGAATCTGCCTAATGTTCCAGTCATCACACACAGCAAAGACAACTCCTGACCCATGAAAGAAAAAACATGCCACTGAGACCTTTTGTATGAATCTTTTTGTTAATAGAACCAGTGAGCTTCAACTGAATTCAATCTTAAATTTCCAGAGCACCACTGCTGGATGCTCACAGAAAAAAACAGGCGCTCCTCTAGGATATCTTAACATTTAAAATTGGTAACTTATTTTTCCAGCATAATGTGAGGAAGCATGAAACTTTTCTCTGCTTGCATTTATTCCTGGTCCCCTTCCCAAACGTCTGCACACTGCACCTGATAATAATGTGTCAGTGGGCAATGCCAAACTTAGCAGGGAGACAGGAGAGAGACAGAGGGGAGAGGAGGAGACAAGAAGGGAATAAGGAAAGAGGTAGAAAAGATGAGGTGAAAAGTAGGGGGAGAAGGGGGAGAAGGGAGGGAAGAAAATTTAAGGGTTAGGGAGGGGAGGGGAAAAAATAGAAGGGACTGGAGGAAAAAGGAGGAACTGGAGGGACTGGAGGAAAAAGGGACTGGAGGAACAGATCAGGGAAGAAAGCAGAAAGGAGGGAAGGCTTATGAATTAGCTCTCAATAAGCTTTTCTCCTTTCATTATTTTCTTCTAGTAGCTAAGAGGAATTTGAAGACATTTCCATAAAAATTTATTTTTGTAGGTACAACAGATAGGATTTTGACAGCAAAGTTCTGATAATTACCCAAGTGTATATTAACAGTCTGTATTCAGGACTTTCAGAGCTTTTAAGATACAACCAATATTTTACAAAATATAGTTTTCTTCTCTTAAAATGAATTAGATAATAACCACGCTTAATGAGCAACTACAGACTGGAAACACAGAGTGTGAGACTACATAAAACAATTTCTATAAAGTGATTAAGATGGTAGCTGGCCTGTAGAAGCTCAGCAAACAATAAATTATTATTATTTGTGTAATGTTGCAACCCAACAAAACTTACAATAAAATTAGTTGTGTACATATACATAAGTGTATATGCATGTGGTAATTAGCCATAAGTTCACAAATGTTAGTGCACGTGGTAATTAGCCATAAGTTCTCATAAATTCTTGTAATTAATATTACCTTTATAGAACCAGACCTAGTTTTTCTATTTTTCATTTTAGAGCTCTACATCTTTATAATGTACCATTGTTTATGTTTTCCCTAAATGCAGTTTAATTCTCTTTGCACATTCATGATAATCCCATTGTTAAATGCCATAGAGGCCAGATAAGTTCCCCCAAGCAGATGCCCCAGCTTTCCCACTATGCCTTAGGCAAACACTCCCTGGGCTCATCTGGAAGTGGGCTGGCCTGGGCACCTGAGGGTAGAAGAGCTCAGGGGTGCTGACTGTGGAGTATGAACTGTGCAGCATCCCCCAGAGAAAGGACACGTGTGAGGGGACAGGCTGGGCACAGGGAGACTCAGAGCGAGGTGGTTGATGTGTTTGGGAGAGAAGACAGAGTGACAGTCAACCCTGGACACAGGGGTGTGGAGCAGAGCTGACTGGTAGGTTGGGTGAGCGGGATCTAGTTGGGCCAGGATTGGATTCAGGCAGGGCCAGGGACACCAGGGAACTTTTTAATGATTTGGGGGAAGCCTCTAAGCAGAGAGATTTTGGAACCTAGCCATAATGAGTGCAAAATGGCAGAGATAAGGTCAAAAGAACACAGGGGTTCTTCTCTATACAGGCAGAGAAAAGAAGCAAAATTATTCTCCCCTTCTGTCCTGCTTCATACACTTGTTCTCTTATTAATATTCCAACTGTACTACCCAGGCATGTCCTCCAGTTCTCCCATCTCTCTAGGCCTCAGGATGCAGACTATCGATCGAAGTTGGTAAGGTGAGATGGGGTCTGGGGAGTGGGACGTGGAGAGAGGAGACTAGGAACAGAATTTCTTCCAAGCTTCCTTAAACCAAATTAACCACAGAGGGATCACACAGAGAGAGTAAAAGTACTTAAACTCTGTGACTCCATCGCCTAGTTTTGAGGGTTCAGTGCCTACTCCCCAGCTTCTATCTTCAAAAATGGGGATTGTAATCATTCTGGGGATTATATATCCTTCTAAGGTTGAGGAGGAAAAAGCTACATAACCATTTCCCAAGCAAATGCATCTGCATCCAAAATTCTGATTACAATTGCAGGGAGTTCATAGACCCCCTGGATCAAGTCCAGGGACCACAAGTTAAAAATAATTAATACCTACATGTGTTTACCGTGAATCACGTCCTAATGCTAAGTAAATACGTGCAGCAGCATAAGGGACTGAACATCATCTCCCCAGCGTTTTCGGGGCCCAAACTCCCAACATTTCTGCAGTTTCCATGGGATCAAGTGAGAGAGCTAAACAATGAAAACAAAAGTTGCTTCGTGGTCATTTCCCTCAGCGTTTGAAGTGAAATAAAATTAATGACAAGGACAAAGCATTTGTTAATGGATACAAAGTTTCTGTTTGGAGTGATGAAAAGTTTTGGAAGTAGAGAGTGGTGATGGTTGAATATCACTGCGACTTTGATTAATGCCACTGAATTATATGCTTAAACTGTTTTAAAATGGCAAATCTTATGTTATATAGTATACCACAATTAAAACAAGGTTAAAAAATAATACTTTAAAGAAGGAGGAAAGTGTGAGTATACCAACAAAAAAGAATCTAATACTATGCCTGGCATGTAATAGACACTCAACGAAAGTTACACTCTTCTCTCCCTCAACCTCGAATATGGGAATTCCCGCAGGGCTACCACACTTCCTGGTCTTTGGTGGCTCCTGTGGAAGGTCCCTTCCCTTGCTCTCTCACCCTTTCTTTTGAATTTTTTTTTTTTAGCTTTATTGAGGTATAACTGATGTACCAAAAATTGCACACATTTCGTGTGTACCTCTTGATGAGTTTGGAAATGTGACTAGTCATGAAACCATCACCACAACCAAGGCACTAAACATATCCATAACCTTCAAAAATGTCTTTATGTTCTTTTGTGGGATTTGGGGGGTTTGTTGTTATTGTTTGTTTGGTAAGAACACAACATGAGATTATCCTCTTACATTTAAAAGTATACAATACCATATTGTTAAACCTAGGTACTATGTTGTACAGCAGGTATCTAGTACTTTCTCATCTTGCATAATAGAAACTTCATACCCATTGAAAAATAATTTCCCATTTTCCCCTCCCCCAGCCCCTAGCACTCACCATTCTAATCTCTGTTTTTATGGGTTTGACCATTTTAGATACTTCATATAACTGGATTCATATAGTATTTGTCCTTCTGAGACTGGCTTATTTCACTTAGCATAATCTCCTCTAGGTTCATATGTGTTATCAAAAATGGCAGGATTTCCTTGTATTTTTTAAGGCTGAATAATATTGCATTGTAAGTTCATATGACACTTTCTGTATCCATTCATCTGTCGATGGGCATTTGGGTTGTTTCCATATTTTGGCTATTATGAATAATGCTGCAATGAACATAGGATAGGGAACACATTCAAACCATAGCCCCTTCCAACTCTCTTCCTGTTCCCCAAACTATAGGATCCATAGCTCCTCTCCAACAGGAAAATCATGCACTGATATCCACCTGCATTACATGTAATCTAGTTCGTTAATGGAAAAACTTATGCCTCAGGTCCTCTAGAATCTTAGACTTTCATATTCAAAATTCAGGCTTTTGCAATCAAATCTTCTTCTGCCAAACAGTAAAGAGACTCAAGAGCCCATTTTGAATCTCAAACTTGAAAACTGGTTTCTTATTTGTTTTCTCTGCTATAATATTCCTTCCAGAGGAAATTGATACCTCTAGTCTAGTTTGAATGGTGACAGCATACCAGAGATTAAAAGGAACTAACAGGAATTTTTTCAAATGGTTAATATATTAAAATGTTATACCCTATTCCTCAACTGTGAGTGTTTACCGAAGGATTTTGTCTTTGTGTGGCTGTGCATACATGCAGTTTGGCAGGAATGCAGACCATATGTACTGCTCTGGCCCCCATCAGCCTGTTTTTTTTTTTTTTTTTCTATTTGTCAGCAATATCTGGTTATATGTTCATCAGAAATATTTTGTTTTCATGATCATTATAGCGGCTTGGATTCAGAGCCACTAGATCCATAGAATATGCAGATAAAAAGTAGAGTCAGCCTATTCAATATATTTCAGTAGTAGCCAAGAAAATTCAGGCACCAAGCAGGAAAACCAAAAATGGAAAAGATGTATGTGCTTAAGAATTAACAATTGGGTATCATTCTTTGAACCAAAAAAGAATACAAAAAGTACTTTATCAGTAGCAAAGCTCATTAGTTCTTTTAATACCAATTGTAATGTCCCAAATCCCTCCTGTCTTTCCAAAACTGTTTTATTATACTTGATAATTTTTTCATTGAAATGAACTGAAACAATTCTGAAAGAAACTTCTATACAGCTGGAAGCCTTGGAGCAGATGAGAGTTTGAGTAAGCTCAGTGAGAATTTAGTCAAGCTACCCTGGCTTGTAATTCCTTTCCTAACTTATATATAACTTTGATTGAATATTGCTATTTTCTATCAACCACAGTTAGGTTAGATCTTTACAGAAGCCATTTCAACCTGAAACTTTAAAAAAGTTCAGATGTTAGTGTTCCAATGTTCAATAATTTTTATAGACTCCTACTGTCTCTAGTTTATATATGAGTCAAATAAAGAGAAAGTCCAACAAAACCCAAGTGATTCATAGAAACCTAAGATTAACTTGTTGTCCAGTTCATTTCCAGGGTCACATTGCAGGGGATGATAAACCATCTTACTTTAAAAATCTGCATAGAGGTAGATTCTATAATCTTTTTAAATTGCTTGCTCTAAGAATCTATGTTCTTTGTGCTTTTTTTGTTTTTTAAAAAAATCTTTTAAGATTATAAAATTAATATTTATTTTTAGATGAACACAATATAGAAAATATTAAAGAGGAACTCTCCCTCTCCATCCCCATGATACCATGATTAGCCTGGTGCTAATCACCAAATACAAGCAGAGTTTGAGCACTAGAGTCCTCGGGTGACTCAGATGTCTCTGGGACATATCTGTTCAATCCCAAGGGCTGCACTCCAGCACTCTATGTGTGTGGAGATTAGGAGGGAGCTGTCCTGAAGGAGTGCCCACGAGAAGTTTGACCTAATTCTGCCAGCTGCCTATATGGTGTATGGTACTGGCCCATTCCATTACTATCCGAGTCCTGTGAGGGTATTGGGAAACGTTGTGATTAAATATCGTAAAAGCAATTTCACTACACTGTTGTACACACTGGGGCCAAGGCAACTACCTTAAGACCCCTCTCTCAGATTATGACAAAACTAAGGAGGGATTCTTTCCTGGGGCCAGAGGTGCTCAAGCGCCTCTGTGGTGAGGCCGATAGCACAGAAGTCCGGCCTTAGTGCCCAGTGGGAACAGATGTGCTGGTGAGCACATTTTAGAACTCCCCAGCTCCAGGACTGGGGGATTTATTTGGAGCATGTTTTGTAAAGAGCTGTGGTTCTATATAACACAGGAAAGAGGTAGAACCAGGGAAATAAGTGTTTTTACTAATAGTGTAAACCCCTTAGTATCTGTAGGCAGGTGAGGGCTATGAAAATTCATATTAAATAACCATAACTTTTTATGATTCAATAATTTTATTTCCTAGGGTGTTTTGTACATTGCATTTTTCATTATTTAATGAACAATGTCTTATTTCATTTAATATTCTTCAAAACATCCTTTTGTTTTGTGCTCCTAGATATCCCATCTTGATTTGGAAGGTCTCCCCCATTCCTAGATTATACACATGGTCTGTTAGATTTTTATTATTTTATTTTTATAATCAAACTTCTTTACTCATTTTGAATATATATGTATATATGTGTATATATGTATATATGTGTATATATACGTATATATATGTATAAATTTTCAAAGAGAGGCCTAATTTTAATTTCCTCCAGACAGACTGTCAATTGGGCTAGCATCATTTATTAAATAACCCAACCTTTGCTCAGTGAGTTAAAATACTTCTTTGTCATATATTAATGGCTGCATAGTACGTTATATATACCATAATTTATTTAAGAAAGGCAGCATATGTGCTAGTTAAGATGTAAGATGCAGATTCTAGAGTCAACTGCATGGGCTTGTCATTTATTAGCTATGTGATCTGGAGTAGGTTTCTTATTTTAGCGCAGCAATTTTTTCTTTTTATTTTTCTTTTATTGTATAAAACAAAAGGTTTGACTAAGAAATGCATTTTAAAATAAATATATTTTTTATTTCAATAGTTTTGGGGGTACAGGTGGTTTTTGGTTACATGGATAAGTACTTTAGTGGTGGTTTCGGAGATTTTAGTGCACCTGTAACCTGAGCAGTGTACACTGCACCCGATATGTAATATTTTATCCCTCATCCCCCTCCCAACCTTTCCTCAAGTCCCCAAAGTCCAGTATATCACTCTTATGCCTTTGCATCCTCACAGTTTAGCTCCCACTCCTAAGTGAGAACTTAACAATATTTGGTTTTCCATTCCTGAGTTATTTCACTTAGAATAATGGCCTCTAGCCCCATCCAGGTTGCTGCAAAAGACATTATTTTATTCCTTTTTATGGCTGAGTAGTGTTCTATGGTGCATATATACCACATTTTCTTTAACCACTCATAGGTCAAAGGGCACTAAGGTTGGTTCCATATCTTTGCAATTGTGAACTGTGTTGCTATAAACATTCATATGCATGTGTATTTTTCATATGATTCTTTTCCTTTGGGTAGACACCCACTAGTGAGATTGAGATTGCTGGATCGAATGGTAGATCTACTTTTAGTTCTTTAAGGACTCTCCATACTGTTTTCCGTAGTGATTGTACTAATTTACACTCCTAGCAACAGTGTAAGAGTGTACCCTTTTTACCACATCCATGACAATATCTATTGTTTTTTGACTTTTTATGGCCATTCTTGCAGGAGTAAGGTGGTATTTCATTGTGGTTTTAATTTGCATTTCCCTGATGATTAGTGATATTGAGCATTTTTTTCAGGTTTGTTGGCTGTTTGTATATCTTCTTTCAAGAATTGTCTATTCATGTCCTTTGTCCACTTTTTGATGGGATTTTTTAATGCTGATTTGTTTGAATTTCTCATAGAGTGTGGATACCAGTCCTTTGTCAGATGCATAGTTTGCAGATATTTTCTCCACTCTGTCGATTGTCTGCTAATTCTGCTGATTATTTCTTTTGCTGTGCAGAGCTTTTTAGTTCAATTAGGTCCTATTTGGCTGTTGTTGTTTTTGTTGCACTTGCTTTTGGGGTCTTAGTCATTAATTCTTTAATGTCAAGAGAGCTTTTCTGATGTTATCTTCTAGAACTGTTACGGTTTCAGGTCTTAGATTTAACTAAGGCTTTGATCCTTCTCGAGTTGATTTTTGCATGAGGTGAAAGATTGGGATCCAGTTTCATTCTTCTACATGTGGCTTGCCAGTTTTCCCAGCACCATTTATTGAATAGGGTGTCCTCTCCCCACTTTATGTTTTTGTATACTTTGTTGAAAATCACAGTTGGCTGCAAGTATTTGACTTTATTTCTACATCATCTATTTGGTTCTATTGGTCTACGTGTCTATTTTTATGCCAGTATCAAAGCTCAGCTATTTGTTTGCTTTGTGACCATGGGCAAGTTACTTATCCCTCTGTGCCTCAGTAGCCTCATCTGTAAAATGGGGATAAAATCTCTTATGTTATGTTCATTAGTTGATGTGTTCTGCTGTGGTAACAATTCAATTCCCTATGCTCAATGCTTAACACATCAAAGGTTTATTTCTTGCTCTAGTCATTGTCCAGTGTAGGCCAGGTGGCTCTCTTTGGTGGCTTTTCTCCATGTGATGATTTTGGGATCTGAGTTGCTTCAAACATGTGGCTCCTAAATTGCCATGGAATGAACATAACATAAGAGATTTTATCCCCATTTTACAGATGGAAGAGAAGACAGAGCTGAAGTGTCACTCTGAGTGATCTTTGGACTTAGGTCAATAAAAGGCATATGTTACTTTTGCCCATATTTATTGACTAGAGTCACATAATTTCCAACTGAACTGCTAGGGAACCTGGGAAAGACAGTCTTCTTTTATTCCCAGGGAGAGGAAGTGTTTTGATTAACACAAAGTGCAGTCTCTGCCATATTGACTATTTGCCTTCCAGGAAGGTTATACTGATTTACATTCTCACCTTTAGTAAATGAGACTACTTACTTCCACTCATTATTGTCTATAGCAGTTGTTATTTTTCTTACTTTACTTTTTATGAGTTTTATAAGCTGAAAAAAATGTCAACTAGAAGTTATCTAGAAGATAACATCAGAAAAGCTCTCTTGACATTAAAGAATTAATGACTAAGACCCCAACAGCAAGTGCAACAAAAACAACAACAACAAAATAGGACCTAATTAAACTAAAAAGCTCTGCACAGCAAAAGAAATAGCAGAATTAGCAGACAACTGACAGAGTGGAGAAAATATCTGCAAACTATGCATCTGACAAAGGACTAGTATTTTTATTTATTTGATTTTATTAATTTTAAAATTAAAATTAGCCACTTACACTTATTTATCTTGTTTTATAAATTTCCTGTCCATTGATCATAATAACAGCTGAGTTAATGAAGCAGCTTGATAGAGTGGGGGGAAAGAACGAGATTTTGAGTTAGAATATTTAGCTTTGAGTACCAGACCTATCACTTATTGCCCGCATTATTTGGTTCTCCTTAATTTCAGTTATTTAAGTGTGAAAGAGAGAAAATAAAGTATACTTCACAGGACAATATAGAAGTTAGTAAAAAATATGTAAAGGATACATATTTTAAATATATATCATTTATCTATATTCTTATAAAACTTCATACATTCCTTTATTGAGTCATATATTCTGTTTTCAATGATTTCTTCTATCCTTTTTTTTCCACTAGACCATAAACTTTTTGAAGGGATGCATTTGTGTTTGTGTTCCTAGAGCCTACCACAATTTCTAACATACGGTAAACTTTAGATGATTGTTTCTTGAATGAATAAATGATTGAATGAATAAACAAATTGACGATATTGGATCCATTTTAGACTTTACAGGCTTAAAAAATACCCTGCAATATATTTGTTTATTGAATCTTCATAACAGTCCTTCGCACGAGCTTGGTAGATACCATGAGCTTCCGAAACAAAATGCTAAAGACCCTCAAATATTTTATACTCTCTCTTCTTTGCTGGGTATATCACTGCTGTTTACCAAATAAAAGGGGGCCCCTACATTGGCCGCTGGGACAGGAAGGACATCAAGAAGGGGGAGAAGAACACAATTGTCACCTCTTACAACAGGAACTTCATGGGCCGCAGTGATACCAACCCTGAGACCCATGCCTTCGTCATGTTCCCAGACATTGTCACAGCCCTGGCCATTGCAGGAACCTCAAGTTCAACCCAGAGACTGACTACCTGATGAGCAAGGATGGCAAGAAGTTCAAGCTGGATGAGCTTCCCCAAGTGGAGTTTGACCCAGGGCAGGACATCTACCAGCACCTCCACCCCCGCCAAAGGACAGGAGTGGGCAGCACATTGACGTGAGCCCCACCAGCCAGTGCCTGCAGCTACTGCAGCCTTTTGACAAATGGGATGGCAAGGACCTGGAGGACCTGCGGATCCTCATCAAGGTCAAAGAGAAGTGTACCACTGACCACATCTTGGCTGCTGTCCCCTGGCTCAAGTTCCATGGGCACTTGGACAACATCTCCAACAACTTGCTCATTGGTGCCATCAACATTGAAAATGGCAAGGCCAACTCCGTGCGCAATGCCCTCACCCAGGAGTTTGGCCCCGTCCTTGAGACTGCCTGCTACTACAAGATACATGGCATCAGATTGATGGTGATCAGGGACAAGAACTACGGTGAGGGCTCGAGCCAGGAGCATACAGCACTAGAGTCTCACCACCTTGGGGGCCGGGCCATCATCACCAAGAGCTTCGCCAGGATCCATGAGACCAACCTGAAGAAGCAGGGCCTGCTGCCCTGACCTTTGCTGACCCAGCTGACTACAACAAGATTCACCCTGTGGACAAACTGACCATTCAGAGCCTGAAGAAATTCTCCGCCGGCAAGTCCCTGAACTGCATCATCTGGCACCCCAATGGGACCCAGGAGACCATCCTCCTGAACCTCCTGAACCTTCAACGAGATGCAGATCAAGTGGTTCCGCACCGGCAGTGCCCTCAACAGAATGAAGGAGCTGCAGCAGTGAGGGCAGAACCCGCCGCCCACCCCCCACCCCCCATCCCCCACCCAGCGCTGGAGTCATGTTCAAGTTCAGCTCTACTTGAGCCATCAGAGGATCTGATCCAGCCAGCCATGGCTTCTTATTCCAAGATGGTGTGACCAGACATGCTTCCTGCTTCCCAGTCAGCCCACGGAGTAACTGTGGTTGGGGGGGATTTCTTAAAATAACTTTTTAGCCCCTGTCTTCCTATTTTTAGTTTGGATCACATCTTAGGCAGCTCCATGCAACCGTATTTTTTTTTATGACAAGACTCCCATCTAAAGTTTTTCTCCTGCCGGATTATTTCATTGGTGGGTGAAGGATTCTAGAGAACCTTTTGTTCTTGCAAGGAAAACAAGAATCCAAAATCAGTAACAAAAAAAAAAAAGAGGGCCCAACCTTTAAACCATGCAGTCAGTACCACATCCTTGTTCTCAGCTCCTAGTTAATGCTCTCCACCTGTATAACTTCACCAGTGTTTACTCTCAGAATGCCTGCTGTGCCCTTAGCCCCATTCTAAGAGTTCCTGTGCATAGATTCTTACTTAAGAAAGTGGACGTAGTCAATTCCTTTAACTTCTATGACCATGTGTTTTACTACATTATCTCTACCACCCACCTATGTTTTGGTCTAGCAGAAAGACCACACCCAAAGGCAAAGAATCCCTGAGCTGACCATTAGTCCAGAAAGAGGCCATGTACTTCAGCTTTGTCCAACAGGTATGACAGCAGTTAACCAAAATTTATCAAACTCTTACACTTTGGGAATTGGGGGTGTGAAATATAGAATTGGGCAGAGAGTAAAGAATACTGAAGCAGAAAGACAATGAGAATGCAGTACACAATTGTCAAATTCAATGCTTGCTCCCCAAAATATCACTACAACAGCCTGTGGATAAGACAAAGCTGAGTGTATTGTTCATCTACTAAGAAAGAATGTCTACAAAGTCTTATTAACAAAGTCAGGATACTGATTGACATTTCGAAGTGTGGTTTAAGATGGGTTCTTTTGATGATAGAGAGGAGCTTAATCAGGATGAGGGTAGGGTTATGATAAAATAGTTTAGGATTGTTGCAGACAGCTAGGTGAGAATTTTAAGAGAACGAGTTCAAAGAGTCTTGGGTATGAACTGGTTCAGGATGCATTCTATAGAAGAGTTCATAGTTCTTTGGGGAAGTTACTGGAACAAGCAATAATATTATTTGCAATTTTTATCTTCCTCGGGAAGAACTGCGTTCAGTAGTAAAGTTATATTGATGAAGACAGTCAACTGTATAGACAATTTTTATTCTCATCACAAAGCAAAAGCAGCAAATAAGTAAACAGAAGCGTAAGGTAGAAAAACACTGTCCAGAGCAGAAACACAGAGGATCTAAAACACACCAATAGGGGAGGGCCTGGTGACCAACCCGTACTGCAGAAAGGATGTCTTTTTCTCTGATCCAGCCTTTCTTGCCTTAGACAATCGGGATCATCATGCTATCCAATCAGTAACTTGTACACTTTTCTCATGTTGAGCAAAAAGAATAAACCAATCCAAATAGAGTATTCCATGCTAAGCCTTGGGCTCACAAGTTTAAATTCTTACAGTTCCATTCAACAACTTCGGAGTTGGAGAGAATCCCATTCGGATATGAGGGAAAAAATTACCAAGTCAAGAAATCATGAACTCTGCCGGCATGTTTAAAACTTTCAGGGTATCAGGCACGCAGTATAAGCTTATTATGCAACAAATATCAGATCTCACAGCTCGCTTCATATACGTACTACCCTGTGAACTGAAACATGTTCGTATTAGAAGTGCATTTGTTTCCAGTTACAAAAATGTGCTGGTTATGATGGATTTAGGAATTATGCTTGTTCTTCCGCATATCCACTCTATGGCATAACTCTTCTTCCCTCTTGTTATCTGGCCTCTGCTTCCACTTGGGACATCTATCACTCCTGTTATCTACCACAAGTTCCCAAAATTCCATCATCCAAGAGTTAGTCTTTTTGTTTTGATTAATAGCAACAGTCTGAGTGGTAGATGATGTGCAAAGAAGAGCCACTCATGAGGGACAGACTAGAGCTTCTCACACACCCAAGTGGCATGGGCCATAGAGTAGGAAAATCATTAGGTCTGTTTTGTGCCAGAAATCTTTGTGATGAGTAAGTTCTTCCTCATATTTCTAAACTTGGAGCTTTTCCCCCTTAGAGCCTACATATTTCACGAAGATATAATATTTGCTAAATTAAAAAGTCACACCAAATTGTCATTGAAATAAAAATACATATGCAACTATCAGTCTGTTCAATTGCCTATAAATTACACAATATATAGGGAAAAGACTAGAAAGCCCTTGTTTATTTCTTCTGGACACACCAAAAAGAAATTTGTCTGTAGTCGTTGTATTTACCAAAGTGTTGTAGTGTTGCCTGGGACAATCAATAGAAGGTTACTTTTCCTTGAGTATCACAAGGTAGTGCAATCCCAGCTCTGCAAATAACTGGTTCTGTGATCTTAAACAAGCTACTTAACATATTATTTGTTCATTTACCAAATAAATGTTTCTTAGGGTTTAACTATTTGCCAGGCTTTGTGCTGAAAACTGGATAAAATGGCAGGTAAAATACAATCCTCACCCTCCATGGCTTTATAGTATAATAATATCTTCAGCTGAAAAATAAGGCAATAACTTCTACTTCAGAAGTTATGAAATTTTTATTTTTAATTTTTGCGGGTACATAGTAGGTATAAATATTTATGGGGTACATGAGTTTTTTTTATAAAGGCATGCAATGTGAAATAATAACATCATGGAGAATGAGGTATCTGTCTCCTCAAGCATTTATCCTTTGAGTAACAAACAATCCAATTACACTCTTTAAGTTATTTTAAAATGTGCAACTAAGTTATTATTGACTATAGTCACCCTACTGTCCTCTCAAATAGTAGGTGTTATCCATTCTTTCTAACTATTTTTTTGGGGGGTACCTATTAACCATTCCCACCTCCCCCAGCCCTCCCTCTACCCTACCTAGCCTCTGGTAACTATCCTTCAACTCTCTATGTCAATGAGTTCAATTGTTTTGATTTTTATATCCCCAAAATAAATGAGAACACCCAATATTTGCCTTTCTGTGCCTGGCTTATTTCACTTAACATAATGACCTCCAGTTCCATCCATGTTGTAAGGTTATGAGATTTAAATGAGATTATTATATGTGAAAAGTGCCTGATTCTGTGCCAGCTCTGTGGTCCATACTTATTTACTGTTATTTCTCTTCTTTTTCTTCCTTAGCAGAGTGTCAAGCATAATTCACTCGGATATGGTGCTAAACCTAACTTGTACATGTCAGAAATTATATATAGGCAGAGAAGATAAAAATGCTACACATGCCTGATCGAAACCATCCTGGCTAACACAGTGAAACCCCGTCTCTACGAAAAATACAAAAAAAAACTAGCCAGGCGTGGTGGCGGGCGCCTGTAGTCCCAGCTACTCGGGAGGCTGAGGCAGGAGAATGGCGTGAACCCGGGAGGCGAAGCTTGCAGTGAGCCAAGACCGCGCCACTGCACTCCAGCCTGGGAGAGAGAGCGTGACTCTGTCTCAAAAAAAAAAAAAGAAAAGAAAAAAGAAAAAAAATGCTACACACGCCTGTCAGGTACTCATGCTGCTTCCAGAGGCCAAATTCGCCGTTTGGGTTTTTTAAAGGTTTGGTGGCGGGCTGCTTAAAAAAGAGTGCTATTTTTAAAAAATAACTATCTTAATTTGGATTCTCCCAGAAGCAGACCCTGAGACAAAGATTAAAGTGCAGATAGTTTCACTGGGAGGTGATCCCAGGAAATCTCTGTAGAGGAGTGGGAAGGAAAGGCAGTGAATAAAGGCTGTGTTACCAAGCAAGTCCTGTTGTTGGCAACTAGGGTTCAGTTCTCTGGGGAACATTTGGAGACAGTGGAGAATCCACAATGCAGAGTTGCTTCCACTGAGGGGTGAGGAGGTTGGGGTGTTTGTCCAGGCACCTGCCAACCTCCGTTGGCTGAGAGCTACTCCCAGGACATCACTCCTAGGTACTTTCATCCTGCCCAAGGCTGGCACTGGGGGAACAGCATATCCCCTGGCTGGAAAATCTCCCAGAAAGGTGTAAGTGCTGGAGATAAAGAAGATGAGGGGGGCTGGGCATGGTAGCTCATGCTTATAACCCCAGCACTTTGGGAGGCCAAGATGGGTGAATGGCCTGAGATCAGGAGCTCGAGACCAGCCTGACCAGCATGGTGAAATCCCGTCTCTATTAAAAATACAAAAATTAGCCAGATGTGGTGGTGGGCACCTGTAATCCCAGTTACTTGGAGGCTGAGGGAGGGAGAATCACTTGAACCTGGGAGACGGAGGTTACAGTGATTGTGCCACCGCACTCCAGACTGGGCAACAGAGTGACCCTGGGTCTTAGAACAGAGCAAAAAACAGAAAATAGAAGGAGAAGGAGAAGGAGCAGGAGCAGGAATAGCAGGAGAAGGAGGAGAAGCGGGGGAGGGGGAAAAAGAAGAAGAGGAGGAGGAGGATAAAAAGAAGCATCTTTTGCAATGTTCAAAACGTTTTGACTTGCCACCAAACAACTGTGTTGACTGGAGGTCTTTTCATTCTTATTAGAAGTCAAATAAGATCACACAATACCACAGACCCTGATGTAAGTAATTCTTTATTGCCTGAAAGATATTCCCATTCCTTAGCCTGACAGTCCACTTCTTCCACGAGCTAGTGCTATACTACCTGTCTCTCTCCACTCCTTGATAAGACCCCTTTTGCAAGCACGCAAGAGCCCCAGATGCATATTCCTACCCCAGGAATTATATTCATTCTGTTTCTCCTACTCAGAATGTCCCCCACCCTGACCAGTTGCCCCTCTTCAAGGCCCACATGAAGCCCCAAGCCTTTAATTAAGCATCTTGACCACATTCCTGGCCTTAACCTACCCATTCCTGGAGCTTCTTGTCTGCATCACTCATTGAGGACTTTGTACTCCTTGCCCTCCATGGTTTATCATCAAGTGAACAATCCTGTCTCTCCAAGTGGACCACAAATCCTGTTCTCATGAGTAGGGAGACTGCATGTTCCTTCTGGAAATAGCCACATCCTTTTTATTTTCACGCTTTCAATAGTCAACTGCTTAATGAATGTTGAGTTGTTACAGTGACTTGGGTTGCTTCCTCGTATCTAACTACATATTAGGCAGTCATACCTCTTTAAGGGCAATGAAGTCTCCCTGAAGTGTAATCCAGGTTTCTGAGAACCAGAAAGCTTAATTGATTCAACAATCACCTTGAACTTTAAAAGGAATTACTAAAAAGTGTTTTAAGGAATCCTACCTACTTCATTGTTTGGCAGCTTCTGCCCATCAGCTCCCTTTGCATTTATTGCTGTAACGTGAAGCAGCATGGTGTCATGATTAGGAGTATGAATTCAGGCACCAAATAGATGTGGGTTAAGAGCATGGGCACACTGAACGTGTGACCTCAAGCAAGGGAAATAGCCTCTGTATGCCTCAGTGTGTTCACTTGTGAAATGGTGATATGGTTTGACTGTGTCCCTACCCAAATCTCATCTTGAATTTTAACTCCCACAATTCCCATGTGTTGTAAGAGGAACTTGGTGGGAGGTAATTGAATCAGGGAGGCAGATCTTTCCCATGCTATTCTCATGATAGTGAGTAAGTCTCAAGAAATCTGACGGTTTTAAAAAGGGGAGTTTCCCTGCAAAAGCTCTTCTTCTCTTGTCTGCCACCACGTGACATGTGCCTTTCACCTTCCGCCATGATGGTGAGACCTCCCCAGTTATGTGGAACTGTAAGTCCATTAAATCTCTTTCTTTTGTAAATTGCCCAGTCTCAGGTATGTCATTATCAGCAGCATGAGAACAGACTAATAAAAATGGGGATAGCATTATCACATCCATAAGTTTGCATGTAAAGCATTTAGCTCAGGCTGTAATAATAGAAACCACTCATTATATGTTGACTATCATTATAAGATAGATTAATTTTATATTATAATATGTACCCAAAATTAAATTTAGATTTGGATATACATTAGCAAAAATTTCAGCTAATTGTACTCTCTCCTATTAAGCAGTACAGCTGGAACTCTCTTAATACACCTCCACTGAACCAGTTCACAAAATTAACAACCACTCTCCATTCCCTCTGTAACAAATGCTGACTGACACTTGTAGGAGGCTGAATTCTCCAGATTAGGAGGCCATGCTTCTGAATACAACCTAGTACTTCTGTTCCCACCTGTGGAGTTGTATTTTCACTAAAGATTCAGCTGGGTTTGCTCCCAAACCTGGTTTTGCTAGTTCCCTTCATCATAATTATATAATTTGATAGAATATTACTCAAACTGACAAAATATGGGTGTGAAAAAGTAGTAATTATGTTAATAAAAATATAAGTTGAATATTTTGGAAGGAAAAATAAATTTGGTAAATGTTTGAATGAGGTGTGGGGAAGGCAACTATAAAAGAACTCTAGAAGAGTTCTACACTCACGTTTTGTTTTTGTTTTTGTTTTTGCAGAAGGCTTTAAATCCTCAATGTACTTTAAAGATGAAACTGGGAATCATAGAGAAAACAATATGGGGTTAGTTTACACATGAAAATGATGCAGAGCCATGATTAGCCAATTCATGCTCAATGAAAAGACCTTAGACCCACATTGGCAAATGGGTGAATAAATATACATGTATAGATTTCAAGTTAAAAGATAATGTTTAAGGTGTGTGGGGTTTTTTTTTAACAATTCTCATTTATGACCTATTTGATTACTGACTAGCTATGATCTTTATCACAATAAAAATATTTCTTCCCTACTTTGCATTTCAATACAAAGGCTAAAATACAGCTTAGCCTCACTTGTAGGCTAAAAGCCCTGGACAAGAAATCTAGCTTTTTGAGAAGAATCCAGAATCTTTTGCAAATGTTCACCTTAGGGGCTGCATTTTGACAGCTCCATTTCTCAAACAGGGCCAAGAAATGTTTTACCAGTCCTGGTCTCCCCAGTTACTTTTCAACACAACCAACCTGCACTCTGGGAGCCAGGAAGTCTCCAGAAAGTTCAGTAGAGGCATCCCTATCCCAAGATGTGGTCTGGAATTAGTCTTGCCATCTTACACACAATATACATGCGGTGAACTTGGACCTCTACATACTTTCAGAAATACAACCCCCTTCCACTCTAAAACTGTCTACGTCTACCTAATCCCTAACTCTCTCAATGCTTTCAAATTATTTCCTCACTTTCCAGCACCTGGAATTAAACCCTCTATGAGCTCACCTGCCTGGGATCCTGAGACTCAACTTGCTCTAATTTATACCATGCTGTGTGAGCTGGACCTTTCCCCTAGATGCAATGGAATATTCAGAAGCATGATACAGTTATCTTCCTGATTTCAAGTGTGGTCCATGTCTGGAGACTCCTAATTTACATCCTACTTGCCAGATCAGATCCTGGGGACCTCCGCACTGGTCAAACCCACTTTTACCCTGCTGGTTAGGACACTATCATTTGGAAAGCACTATCATTTGGACTAGATTCCTAGGCTGGGTCCAAGCCTCTGACTCCTTATCCGTCATTGGCCCATTCCTGTGGTACGGTTTACCTCACGGGGAACCTAGTATGGACTGACTATGCCATGAATCAGGACCATTCTTGGATTCTTGCCTTCATGGCTTCCACCATATTCTAAATCAAATGCACTCTCCTGCCATTTGGGAAAACAAAGAGTTTAGCCTATTCCAGGTTTATTCCAACTCACCTGGCTTGGTCTTCTTCTTGGGCAATGTAATTTTAGGATATAGACCAAAATCTGTTAAGCAAAAGTACTTTACTTTGGATTTATCCTGAAATAATTCTGCAGAAATTTTCTGTGGAAGACTTTAAAACAATCACCTGTTTTGGTTTGTTTGCTCTCCTCTACTTCATGAGCTGTTACCTAAGGATAAGAAGAAACATAATAGGGCTTTCCAGAGTTTTCATGTAAGGGTCCCCCACCCTCACACCAAGTAAAGTTTAGAGAAATGGTATGAGGTCAGAGCAAGAATGGGGTCACGTCTGATCCTATCCTACATACTAGTTATACTTGCTCCAATAGATGCATATTTTTTGACATTTTTTACAGCCAAGAGTTGGGGGGGGGGGTTCTATTTCAATAAAGAGAAAAAAACTATTTTATTTTATTTTTGTTTTTTTGAGACAGGGTCTCTCTGTCACGCAGGCTAGAGCACAACGCTCCAACCCACTGCAGCCTCAACCTCCCAGGCTCAAGTGATCCTCCCACCTCAGCCTCCCAAGTAGCTGGAACTACAGGTGCCTGCCACCACACCCAGCTAATTTTTGTATATTTTTTTTGTCAGAATCAGACTTTATTTAGCAATCTGAAAATGTGTTCTTCTGGCTTTAAGTTTTGCAAAATGGGTCATAAGTCAAAGACACATTTGTTCACTATCTCTTAGTATGTGTGATTATGTCTCTGTATAGACAAGTGTCTGTCTATAGATGCTTTTGCTTTTTATAGTGATTATAGTTCCACTTTAATGTATAAAGTCTTATTCTAGTAATGCTAAAACCTGAATTAAATATTCCCTGAGTCTAGTGTTCTCTTCTCCCCAGCCTGCCTCCCTCCATCTCTCCCATAAGGCTGCTTCTCCACCTCCATTAATGCCAGGTCTTTAGAGAGCACCAGCATTCCTACTGAGAACCCAGGGATGGTTGCTGGCTCTTATATCCCTCTGACCTATACCCTCTGGTTGAAGAGCTTCTTTGGGGAGGTGTGGGGTAAGAGGAGTCTTGGCAGTTTCTCTTCAGAGTTGTGCATTTTCACTGGTAGGTACCTCTTCTTGAGGTTCAGGTGCTGTGAAGTTGCTCTGGTCTGGTACCATGGAGACTTTAAACTGGTCTTGGCCCTCTGAGGAGTCAGCTAAGACAAGCTTATTATCCTCTTCCTTATCTTCCATCTTCTTTGCCTCTCCAGGTTCTGAAGCAATCTGAGATGTCATTAAGGTGGGAAAAGTGCAAAGTTCTTCGGGGTTCTGATCGTGGATGTTTTCATTTTCTTTGGCCTCAGGAGTTCTTACTGGTTTCTCTGGTGGTTCTGGATTAGGAGAGACCTCTAGGGAGGTCCTAGGACTTGGAGTCTCAGTCCCCAAGGAGACCCTAGGGCTGGTGGGTGAATCCCCTCAAGAGGCTGGAGGGCTGGAGGGTATGTTCCCTGAGGAGGGCCTGGGGCTTGGAGTGTCTCTGGGTGGAGGAGGCCTACTAGGGGGTGCTGAGGTCCTCTGGAGAGAGGCTCTCTTCTTTGGTTGTTCAGATCCTTCACTTGTGGTGCGAGTTCGGAGGACTACTTCTGTGGCAGATAATGCAGGCTGCCTTGAAGGACGCAGGGCTCTGCCTGGTGATGGAGCTGGGGAGCTAGGGAGAACTTCCTCCTGGGACTTGCCACTCTCAATGGTAGGCGAGGGCTGGGCCTGGGTGGGGCTATTGCAGGCTGGTAGAGGCTCTTCTTCCTCAGAGAAGCTTGCTTCAGGTTCTTCCTTTTCTATTTCTTCATCTTCTAAGGGCTCCTTGATCTCACAATTATCTTCCCCCTGGGCTGCATCAGGTGCCAGATCTTCAGTTGTTGAGACAGATTCACGCTCACTCTTCAAGGAAAGTGTAGAGGGACTAGTAGGTGAGGTAAGAGGACTGGAGACCACAGATGTTTGAACCGGGGGAGAAATGACTAAAGAGCGCCTGCTGCTGCTTGATAGTCCCTTTACCACAAACACTTTATTGGAATGTTGCTTCTCCAGTTTGCTCATCACCTCCTAGAGATTGTGGTTCAGCTTGCTCATTTCCCTGTAGAAGACATCCCTCAAGTTGGAAATGTTTTGGAAGATGGTCACATAGTAGCCAATGTGACTATTACAAAGAATAGGCAGCTCCTCTAGTAGTTCTTAGTTCAGATCTTCAAACACAGTCTGGGCTTTGTTGAACTCTTCCTCTGTTTTGGAAGTCTTGGCCTCATCTTTCTTCTTGGCATTCTGCACTGAGTCCAGGTGATGTCGGGCACCATCATAATCCACGAGTTTTCAACCCCGCTTGGCAATTCCCTCCTTAATATCACTGAACTGGGCCAAGTAGTAAACCAAAGGTGAACGATTTGAACAAAGCACTAACAACTTCTACCAACAACAGGCAGAAGACCATAAGCTCTACAAGGACCTTGAGAACTTCCTTAGTGCAGCTAAAGTGATGCATGAAAGTTCAAAAAGAGTGTCAGAAACCCTGTAGGAGATCTACAGCAGCAAGTGGGATGGTCATGAGGAGCTGAAGGCCATTGTAGGGAATAATGATCTCCTTTGGGAAGACTACGAGGAGAAACTGGCTGACCAGGCTGTGAGGGCCATGGAAAACTAATTTTTGTATTTCTTGTAGAGATGGGGTTTCGCCACATTACCCAGGCTGGCCTCAAACTCATGCAATTCACCTGCTTCAGCCACCCAAAGTGCTGGGATTACAGGCTTGAGCCACTGCGCCTGGTGATAAAACTATTTTAAACTGGAGAGAAGTGGATGGAATCAATCAAACGTTTGTTGAGCCTACTATGTGCACTGATTCACTTATCCCGCAAGTATTTATGGAATGCCTGCTCTGTGAAGTCCTCATGCTGGGTGAGCCCTGCCTGAGGATGCAGAAACTAACAATAGGGCATAATCTTACTGACATGGAATTTACTGGGCAGGACAAACTTATGTCAAACACCGGCTATTATTGTGTCTGTGGCTGGATCATCCTGACATCTTGGTATTTCAGTTGCTGAGTGGTGATTGTATAATTTTTGTGATTTTTATGTCTTTTGTGAGGAGGATAGGAAAATAGGTACAATTTTACCATCTGTTATTTTGGAAGCTGGGAGGATAAATGAAAGAGATGAAAGATAGGCTAATTGGTTTGCATATTTAACAGTAGCTTACAAGAAAAAAGAGTTAAAACAAAAGGTCAAAATGAGAAAGACAAACATGTATTGATGCTATGCACGCTCTCCTGGTTTTCCAACAGCAGTTAAATGGAAAATCAGAAACAATTTTACCACTTCACAATAGTTAAACAAAGAAAACACTACCAAGAACAAAACCCTCCCTCCGCTACCTTGAGCCCACTTGTCTCCCCTCTTGCTGGTGTCTCTCTCTTTCCCACAGACAACACTTTCCAGTCCTGGCACTCCTACAGTACGTCAACAGAAATAAGAGCATGTGCCCAGCAGCTACAATTAGCTAGTCACTGAGATTGTGAAAACCCATTCAACTCCCTGGTTTAGGCTAAGTGGCATTTTCAATATATCTGTGGTACTGAGGAAAAGCAGGCAGGAACAAAGACACCAGTACTATCTCCAAATAAGAATAAGGCTTCAGTGTCCCTCCACTGGGATAGCAAAAGGATTCAGGACCCTGACACACATGCACAGGTGTTGTCTTTTGCAGACCAATTTGGCCACATTTTGCTGTGGTTTGCATGGCACCGTGGAAATCAGTGTGGTCCCTTAGGAAAGAGGAATGGAGGATCTGTCAGGAAACCTGGATTCTGGAGCCAATGCTATGGCTTCCTCGAGGCTTCTGAGTCTCAACTTTTCCACCAAGTGAGGACAGTAATGTTCAACTTCTTACCTCTCAGCACAGAAATGAAAATTAAATGGGTTAATATGTCAAAGTGATTTTTCAAATCGTAAGGTATGATGCCTATAGGAATCATTAACACTGAATGACACTGTTGAATACCAAAGGTTTCTAAATGCAAAATGAGGCAACTATATAGGAGTTTATTATACAAGATTATGCTGCAAATCTCTGCACTGCTGCAGAGGTTATCTAGCATTTGAAGAGATACTGTTTGAGGCTGGTGGAGCCAAAACCACTGACAATGATAAATCTACAGCGTCAGAGGAAAGGACAACACAGGAACTAATGATGTTGCAGAAGGTGCTGAGTAGTTGGCATAACCAAATCCAGATGTCCATGGAAGAAGGGCAGGGGACATTTCTGACAATTGAAATGTACAAACAAGCCCTGAGCCACCATCAAGTGAAAGACGTCCCTCCCCTGCCTACCATATGGCCAGAGGGGCTTACAGGTAGCTCAACCGTGGGACGGATTTGGCCTCATCCCTTCCCTTGCTCACCTGGCACATAAAACTAACAAAAATCATTGCTGGAAACAACCCAAATGTCCCTGACTGATGAATGGATGAGTACAATGTGGTACATCTCTATAATGGAATATTATTCAGCCATAAAAAGGAGTGACGTATTGATATATACTACAGTATGGATGGATCTTGAAAATGCATGCTAAGTGAAAGAAGTCAGATACTATGTGACTGGTAAGACACATAATATGTGACACAAAAGGCCACATATTGTGTGACTCCATCTGTATGATATGTCTGGAACAGGCAAATTCTAGAGACAGAAAGCAGACTGGTGTCACCTAATGCTGGGGAGTTGGGGAAAAAGAAGAGCTACTGCCAATAGTGGTTGTTGAAAATTATCTAAAGATTGATCGTGATGATCGTTGCATGTATCTGTGAATATACTAAAAACCATTGAATTATGTACTTTAAATGGGAAACTTGTAATTTTTTTTAAGTCATGTTCTCTCTCTGACCTGTTCCTAACTAACATTGGCATTCTCTGGCCAAGGTCAACAGCATCACACAGTTAAATCCACTCTCTCCCATTAGTGCTCCTATGAAGAGATGGCTGTGTGTGCAGGGACAGGGCTCTGAAACCTGATTGCAGACACATGCTGCAGTTTTTAGGCGAGACTTCCTCAGGCACTTTTAATAGTCTGTCTTCCTTTAAGCCTCTATTAAATTAGAACAATTTAGGTATTTTGCGTTCTCTGTTTTCTTTCATGGTCTTCTCAGAATCAGATTAGAGAGACAAAAATAAACCAACTCTCTGCTTTCCAAAACCAATGACTATTTAAAATGGATCTGTCTAGGTTAGGGACAGACAGCCTTAGTCCCAACCAGTAGCCACTAGCTGACATTTCTGCACAAACCCACAGTTATCACCTTTGCTCTTACTTATACCTTATGATGTTTCCCATTTACCCAAAATACATCATTCTTATTACTCTTTCTCTCGTGGACTCTTCTCTTTCTTAGCAGTTTTGTGTGGGTGTTTGCTTATATCCCCATATCCCCCACCTCCACTGCTCCATAGCTTGCAAGCTTCAGCTCTGACAGTGAAGTTCACCTTCCTGGCCCCAGAACCTGGCGCAGACAAGACCTCCAATAAACATTTACTGAAGACATAATAGAGCCCTCAGAGTGCTGCTTTGGAGGTGAGTCATGATCAAGATTGCCTCATTTCCTTTAGGTAATAAGTAATATTTAGTCAAAAGAGTCTGAGCTCCTCCACCTGTCCTTAAACCAAATTTGTAGCTAGCACACATTTCCTCCCAAGTGTTCTTCCCTTTGGAGAAAACCCATCGTCTATGGGGTCTTGAGGGGTTGATCGTTTGGCCCCACACCTGGTCAATGATATGGCCAGTGGTTGTTATTCTGGCCACTTTGATTGGCTAAAGGTTGGGCACATGACCAAAACTTGGCAGATCGGAGTCCTCTTGAAACATCTCCACCAGCACTTTCAGGAAAGATGTTCTAAGACAGAGTTTCTCAGTATTGGCCCTCTTGACATTTTGTTCTGGATAATTGTCTGTTACGGGAGCTGTCTTGTACATTCTAGGATGGTCAGCAGCATTCCCAATAGATGCCAGCAACAAATCCCAGTTGTGACAACCAAAAATATTTCTAGACATTGCCAAATTTCCGTGGTGGTAGGGTGCAAAATTAACCCTGGTTAGGAACCACTGCTGTAAGATGTGCCAGTGAGGACAAAATAAACTGGACTTGTCTGCATCTGTGCTCCTTGTGGCTCCATGGAAGGAAGCTTCCATGGAGAAGCCATCTGCAACAAGAGAAGTTGAAGTCAGCAGAAAAAGAGAAAGAAAGTTGAGATGTGGAGAAAGAGACCTAATGATACCTGTTAAATTTCACTTGAATTTGATTTTGGGGGGTTACTTGCAACTAAAGTAGACTCCTGACATCCATCCATCAGCTTAATCCATAACAACCCAGTTTTTCTTCTAGAAACCCATTTGCCTATTCTAACCAAACAAGACAAGCTGGTCAAAAATGTCCATGATCAGGCCAAAAAAAAAAAAAAAAATCAGACATAAAAACCTCCTGCCCATCCTTGGATACATCTTGATCAACTTTTGTATTCTTCATATCTGTTTTAGCATAGTGTGGGACACAAAGTAGTTATCTTCCAAAAGAGGTAAGAGAATCTCCTGGCACTGCCTTAACAAATTATCACCAATCCAGTGGCTTAAAGTAGCAGAAATTTATTCTCTCATAGTTCTGGAGGCCAGAAGTCTGAAATCAAGGTGTCAGTAGGATTGCTTTTCTCTGAAGACTCTGACAGAAGCCTTTTTTGGTTGTCACAACTGAGGCTTGTTGCTGTCATCTACTGGGAATGCCTCTGCTCCATGCCTTTCCTAGCTTCTGGTCATTGCCAGAGTCCTTGGTGTTCTTTAGGTTGTAGCTGCACTGTTCCATCTCTGCTCTCATCATCACACGACCTTCTTTCCTATGCATCTCTGTATATGAGAGTCCTCTTCTCTTACGAGAACATCAGACATTGGACTTAGGACCCACCCTATCCTGTATGACTTCATCTTAACTAATTACATGCACAAAGACCCTATTTCTGAATAAGGTCACATTCTGAGGTTCCAAGTGAATGTGAGTTTGGCAGGATACTATTAAACCCTATGCAGTTGGCAGAACAATATCTTATATTTGTAGAGAATTTACAGTTTCTAAAGCATTTTTAAGAAAAGAAATAGGGCAGACAGTTATACAAGTCCCATTTTTTCAGGTTCCCTATGATGAGTGAAGAACACTGAGCTCCACAGAGTGAGCTGGAGAACCACTTGACACCGCCAGCTGAGAGACTGGTAACAGTCCAACTGCAGACCACTATCCCTCTCTTCTGTACTCTGCCTCAAATTTTATCTGCAGCCTCAGCTCAGGGATCTAAATGCTCACTATCTTGTTTTAAGAGCCATCTGAATTTCCATTTGGAATTCCATCCAAAGCAATACACCACCAAAGCCAGCCAAAGAAACTGCTATTTATTTTTCCAGTTTATTTTGCAACATGGGCATGCATTTTTAATGCATATATTAATCAAACTGCTTTCTAGATGCTTTGACCCAGAAGCTAAGTTCAAAGACTCCAACAAGGCACTGGCAATGGCAGCCAGAATCTTGGCATTTAACGGTTATTACACATCAAGGGTCTTTGTTCTCATATGATCACTAGCAATGGCTCCTGGATGGAAGCAAATGAGAAAATAGAGGTAACTTTGCTTTGCTTCATGGCCAAATCCTGGGGTGAAAAAACTCAACATCACTAGAGAATCTTGGAACATTCAAGAGTTCTTTAAAATAAAATAACTCATTACTTCATGATCATAATATCATATGGCAGGACTAAAATCTAAACTGAAGCTAAAAGTAGAACTCTGGGAATACATTTTGAAGCACGGTCATGCTTACCTCCAGTTATCAATGACAGTCATTTGAAATGTTGGATTATCTCCACCCATTCTTGCTTTCCAGTAAGAAATAGGACTTGAATTTCATTTGTGAGAAGGGACTCTGTTTTCTCTCTACTTACTCTCAGTATCTAGCCAACTGAAGAATTTGACAGAGTGTTAATTCTCCCTAAGATATACTGTCCTCAGGTAGCAGTTATTCATCAAAGAAAGACTACAAATAGCGCTTTAAGTGAGGATTTACTAAAATCAGTTTTTGCATTGTAGACATTAGCACTGCCTGTGTCTATGTTTACCTAGAGTTAGGATGACAGATGAGAACCATGTTTTCCCCAGGATCCAGTCCCAGAAGTTATGGTTTAAGCTTGGGAGGAAGACATGAAGGCAAGCTCATTGAATTGTGCAGACAGACGAATCATTTGTTTGGATTCAGGGCTCCATTTTACATTTTACTCCTTACGTGGACAGATAACTTTGTTCTTGACATTCTGGACAGGGGCAGCCCATCCTCACAACTCTGATCAATTTGCACCAAGAGGGTGAAAAGTCACAAGACACTCAGAGTTGCTGGGTATTTCACTGGCCTAAGTCCACCTACAGACTCTCTCTCTCTCTGTCTCTCTTTCTCTCTCTCTCTCTCTCTCTCTCTCTCTTTTTCTTTTTGGAGGTCTGTGATTTCTGAGACCCCTGATTCCAAGTAATCCAGACCAGAAATATTTTAAGAGCCCCCAGTCAGTGAGCTGGTTCTTTTTGCCTTCTAAAGACCTGTTGTCAGCAAACAAAATACCCTAGCCAAAATAAATGACATTTTTATAGGCAGGACTTTAATCACCTGAATCAGAAAAAGAACGTTTATCTCTCCCTAACCTAAAAACCCACCAAACTATATCAAAACTACCAAACATCCATTACTGAGATGTGAAGAGCACATATTTGGTCTTGAGCTGTAATGTGTAATTCAAGCTTTAAACACACGTGTGCTTATGTAAAACTCTATAACCATCCCCCAGAAGATTTTATGCCATGATTACACCTTTCATAACACTGTGTTAATTCATAACTTTTATTTTTTTCTTTGAATAAAAGAGGAATGCAAGTAGAAAACTGAGTTGTAAACAAAATTTTAAATCTCAAAACAGAATTCCGAAGATGAAGTTGATAATTCTGCCATGAGAATAATATGTAATTGTCAATAACTTGGGTGATGAGGAAATGCAGAAACTTCCACACAAGAAGAGAGTATGAGTCAACAATTTACAAAGTTGAAGTCTAAAAGAAATGCTGTGTCAACATTTATAACGCCCTAAAGTAAATGGAGAAGGTTGACATGAGCTCATTTACCATAATCTGAGCTGTGAGAACAAGGGTCTCATCATCTTCATCATTGGTGGTTCCCAAACAAATGGAAGATTTTAACAGGAATGTACAGGCTGAAATTCTAAACAGATTTAATACAGTTAGGCTTCAGGTTAATATGCAGGAAGCTGAGAGTTCTGCAGTGGGATGAAAGAAAAGTTTGGGATGGATGGGAGAAAGTGTAGGTCACACTTGTTTTAGAATTTGCTGTGAAAAGACTGTCATTAGCAAAGACAAAAACCTGTGAAGAATAAACCACAGGTTCAACAGAAAATGATATAACTTTCTTTTATTTTTTTTAAACAGCTTTTTGTGGTACTTCTGACTCCTACACACAACACTCAAGGGTCCTATCACCTTTCATAATCTTGGACAAATCAGGTCATCCAGATGGATTTCAGTTCTGCATGTGTACAAAATGAAAGGTTGAATAATCTCCAAGGGCACTTTGAGCCCTGACATTCTATGCTCTTATTCTTTAGAATCATTTTGGAATAGTGGAACAATGATAGACCCTGGAATAAGAGAGACAAGTATTTAAATCCTAGTTCTCTTCCTTAATAGCTGTCCACTTTTGAACAACTACTAAGTTGTTCAAAACTGTGTAAGTTTATTGAGCTCAAATTTCTTAACTGAAAAATAAAAATAAGAATCCATCTCATAGGGTTTTATGAAGATTAGCTCTAACATATATAACATACCTAGCCCAGTGCCTGGCACCCAATGCACAGTCAACATTAGCCTTTTAGATCATCCTGCTCACCAGTTCCCCTTCCCAGCTTTCTTCAGATTTTACTGAATAGACTTGATTCCCGACACATCACACATCCTATATAAATACCTCTGTTTCATCATGCTAACTTTGTAATAATTTTGTTAGCACTATTTTAGTTGACCAACTTTATGCAAATCCCAAAACAAATGCCCAGCAAATTATGAGCCAGTTTCGTAATGTTAGAGATCCAAAGGGAAGGGAATACATAAAAGTCTGCACTAAAAACCATGGCTTTTCCACGGCTATGGCAAACTACACAGGAAACAGATTTCACAGTTTGGAAATTATCAAAGGCAAAATAGACCATTTGGGCTCTGGGAAAAGCATTTCAACCCCAAAGGATAAGAACAAAAGGAAAATAGTAACTACAACAAATGGCCAGATTCAAAGGTCCATTTTACCTGGGTTGAAGCACAGAAACCTAGAGCTGAAAGGGATGACAGCTAATTCCAGACTCCTTATTCTATAGATGGAGAAATTGCTTGCCCATTCATTTCTTAGCCCCATACAGCACCTCCTATGAAGCCACAGTAGCCTGAATTTCTTGCACACAGGGACATAAGATTTCCTATGTGTTGGTGTGAGTGCCTCCCACCTTACTAAGTAAGAAGACCCAGATTACTGTTCAAAAGCAAGTGGTTAAGAACTATCCAATTACCAACAGTTTGGATAATACATGCATACATAAATTATGTATATGCATTTTGTATGTGTGTATATAGTGCAAACGTATTTAATATATAAATAACAGTTCTATCATTATAAGATAGGTTCAAATAGAAACCCTAAAGATACTACAATAAAAATTAATGTTTTTGTGGAAAATTTCATTTCTGAAGCATTCTTCAGATATTTTTTAATGCAACATTAATCCATGTGCTCTAGGAGTCAAGACAGAGCCCCCAAGCTCAAATAATCCAGAAAAAGCCACCTTCTCTACTCTCACATCACCCGTGACAGGAGTGATAAGGAAGCAACAGAATGCTGCATGCATGTGGCATGAGGCCCACACCTCTAAAAAACACAGTCCAGGCCCATGAATTGCTTGGAAACCATGAAGTCTGAGCCCATCATGCCCTTCATCACTTTTCCCATCTGTTACAAAGTCTACTAGGTGATCCATCATCCTGACTCTAATCTCTGAATTATTTTTGGCACTGAGGCAATTCCCCACCATCATGCTTCCTCCCCAGAATTTCTATTTGGTTTTAAATTTAACTGTTTTATGCCACTTTATTGATATTCTCTATTTGGTGAGAAATTGTTCTCATATTTTTCTTTGGTTCTTTAGACATAATTTCCTTCAGTTGTTTGAACATATTTAAAATAGCTGATGTAAAGTCTTTGTATAGTAAGTCTAATGTCTGAGCTTCCTCAGGGACAATTTCTATTGATTGCTTTTTTTCTTGTGTGTGAGCCATACTTTCTTATTTATTTCAATGTTATATAATTTTTTGTTGGAAATTGGATATTTTAAATAACATAGCATGGGAACTCTGGAAATCAGATATTTTTCTCTCTCCAGGATTTGTTGTTGTTGCTGCTGTTGCTGCTGTTTGTTTATTCAGTGACTTTTCTGAAGTAATTCTATAATACTGCATTCATTGTCATCTGTGGCTGCTGAAGTATCTACCTGGTAAGCATGGTGATCAGCAACTAAGTAGACAGATATTTTCTTTAACTTATGGAATCAATAAGTCTTTGCCGAGAAACTCTGTATGCATCTTGAGAGAGGCATCAACACTCCATCAGTCAGTTTACAACTCTGCTTCAGCACTTACCTCCTGCCTGGGCACAGCCTTAAGGTCAGCTAGAGGTGAGAGCACAAACCCTTCTCAAGTCTCTCCTGGGCATGTGCACAGCCTTACACATGAGCATGGCCTTCTAGATTCCCAGGAATGTGAAGGACCTTTTTAAAATGGCTTTTGGTCATTTCATTTCCCAGATTTTCCTTTTAAGCTTTTTGATTGGCTTATTGTTTGGTCAAACTGTTATCTATCATCTCAGGTAGCTAGGATACTAAACAATTGCCATTGATTGTTTTCAACAAATCCTCCTGGAGAAAGCGGGCAAGCTCTGACTCAGGTTAAATAAAAACAAACATTGTGAGTGGGGTCTTCCATGAAACTAACAGACAGGTCAAATAATGACAATTCTCTGTAAATGGAGCTTTGGAGGAGCTCCAAACCCACTTTGCTCCCTCCAGAGACTGTCCAGCTGCTGGTTTTCACTGGCATCATGAGCTGCTGCTTTTCAAAACTACCACAGAGCTAGAGAGAACAGGATCAGAATAGGGCAAATTAAAATGCCACAAAGTCCATGATTCTATCAATATTTATCCAGTTTTCTTGTAAAAACCACTCTCTGGATTGCTGCAAACTTTTAGCTGATTTACAGAGTTCTGAGGAAGTGGATCCTGACAAGTATGCCAGTGTTCTAATTGTTTTTATGAAGAAGAGGATTTTTGAAAGTCCTTATTCTGACATTCTCATTGATATCCCTGTGGGCTAGAGTACTGTCAGAGCTATCTAATGTCTCCTGTCTGTCTTCTCTCCAATCTGTCTGTATAATGCTGCTGAAGTAATGAACAATTCTAATGATGTCCTCCCTCGCTTAAAAACCTACAATGATTTCCCATTCCTTTCACTAATATTGAGATATTTTACTGTGGAACAAATATTCTCCATGATCTCGTACCCACCTACCTTGCTGGCTTCATCTCCCACAATTCACCTTAACTTCCAGTCAACTGGACTGGCTGTCATTCACAGATCAAAATCCCCGGCCTCCTTGGTGACACATCTGATCTTTTCAGCAAGTTCTCTCTTTCCCCACCTTCTTTACTTCCAGAGCCTTTCCACTGTGCTTTCACATGGCGGGGATAAAGTACATTCAGTGGCTCAAAACTCAAGGTTTTTTTTTTCTATAATTTCAACTTTTATTTTAGATTCGGGAGGCACATGGGCACATTTGTTACACGGGTATATTATATGGAGGTTTGGGATATGATTAAACCCATCACCCAGATAGTGAGCATAGTACCCAATAGGTAGTATTTCAACTCTTGGCCTCCTTCCTACCTCCCCACTCTAGTAGTCTCCAGTGTCTATTGTTGCCATCTTCATGTCCATGAGTACTCAATGTTTATCCCTCACTTACGACAACATGCAGTATTTGGTTTTCTGTTTCTGCATTGATTTGCTTAGGGTAATGGCTTCCAGCTGCTTCCATGTTGCTGCAAAGGACATGATTCTGTTCTTTTTTATGGCTGCAAAACCTTGATATTAAAAGTTAGTTAGACCCAAAGAATCTGGAATACTGTACAGACCTCATGATGGTATATTTGCATATATCCAGACTCTCTAATGATCTTAAAAAAATCAACAAGCAAAAAACAAATAATGCCATTGAAAAGTGGGCAAAGGACATGAATAGACATTTCTCAAAAGAAGACATACTAGTGGCCAACAAATGTATCAAAAAATGTTCAATAGTACTAATCATCAGAGAAATGCAAATCAAAACCACAATGAGATACCATCTCACACCAATCAGAATGGCTATCACTAAAAAATTAAAAAATAACAGGTGTTGGTGAGGTTGCAGAGGAAAGGGGATGCTTATACATTGTTGGTGGGAATGTAAATAAGTTCAGTCACTGTGGAAAGCAGTTTGGAGATTTATCAAAGAACTAAAAATAGAACTACCAATCATCCCAGCAATCCCATTACTGGGTATATACCCAAAGAAAAATAGATCATTCTACCAAAAAGATACATGCACTCATGTTCATCACAGCACTATTAACAGTAGCCAAGACATGGAATCAACCTAGGGGTCCATGAATGGTGGATTGGATAAAGAACATGTGATACATGGAATACTATGCACCCATAAAAAGAATACAATCATGTCTTTTGCAGAAATATGGATGCAGCTGGAGGCCTTTATCCTAAGTGACTTAACACAGAAACAGAAACCAAACACTACATATACTCACTTATAGGTAGGAGCTAAACAATGGGTATACATGGACATAAAGCTGGGAATAAGAGATACTGGGGACTGCAGGAGGGAAGATGAGGAAGGGAGCCAAATGTTGAAATCCTTCCTATTGGGTACTATGCTCACTACCTGGGTGACAGATTCAGTCACACCCCAAACTTCAGCATCAGACAATATATCCATGTAACAAACCTATACATGTGCTCCCGAATCTAAACTAAAAGTTGAAATTGAAAAAAAAAAGAAGAGATAAGTTCAATGTTTCATAGCAGATAGGATGACTACACCTTAAAAAAATGTGTTGTACTCAGGTGGCAAACACCCTAGATACCCTGACTTGATCACTGCGCATCATATATATGTAAAAAATTTCTCACATGCCTCATAAATTTGCACAAATAAAAAATAAAATTTTTATTAAAAAAAATAGGGTAGTGACTAATGTGACGTGAAACACAGCAAGACCTAAACCAGGGGCACGTGATGATACAAAATACCAGGGAAGAAATGGATTCCTTTAGCCTCTGAGGTAAGAGCTGGAGTTTTAGTGCCATGCCAAAATCAATTCTGAGGAATCTGAATAAGAGATTACCAAATGCTATGAAAGGCAGTTAAAAAGGTTCTAACTTGGAGATAAAGATCAAAGTTTAGGAACCTGCGAATCAGGGAGTAATAGGAAACAGGTGATCAGATTTTGCTCTGGAGGTCAGGGTTTATCTGGCCCTAAGCTGTTTTTAATGGACCAGGGTGCTCAAGCCAGTCTTGGCCTGTGACTTATTGCATGCCCCTCTGGCATCCGATAGATCTCTGCAACATGAATGGGTGGTGCTGGCTCACAGACTAGCCTTAATATGGACAAAAAAGAAAGAAATTTACTCTACAATTCAATGATGCTAGTCAGTGGCACATTTCTTTCCCAAGTCCCAAACACATTCACATAGCCTGAGACTGCAAGGCAGATATCTCAAAAATAAACTTCTCAAATGAAAGAAAATGGATTTTAAATTGCAGAGGTAACATTTCTATTTCATGCCATCTGTTATAACTCAAGTTTTTCCAGCTAATGGATTATTCATCAGAAATGACGAAAACATTTTTGAGATCAAAAGTATGTTATTGGAAAGAAAGATATTCAAAAATGTTAAGATAATTTAAAAGTGTTGACTCAATATATTTTTTCTCTTAAAACTTACAGATATTGATTATGCATCAGTGTACTTGGATAGACCAAAATGATGATATATTAAGCCTTTTCCTCAAATAAACCTAGAAATGTGAGTGAACATTTTATTTATTTTACAAATCTCCTTGCACTACTACTAAAGTGTGGGCATTTACATGAAGAGCATTCTACCTTGCAGATTCCCTTCAGTCTGACATGATAGACAAAGGTAGCTGACCAAAGATTAGGAGACCCAGTTCCTGGTTATCTCTCTGTCTCCCCTCTGCAGACCCAGTTAACCCTAGTGGTCTAATCTGATCAAAGCAAAAGTCTCAAAGTCCCTAATTTCAATCCCAACCAATACTGACTGCTGATTTGTATCAGAAAACAATTAGGATTTCCTAAATTAGGGCTTGTACAAGTACCTCAGAATCAGAAGGAATCAAGACATTCAGTCAACCACATGGTGTGGTTAAGAACAAGACACAAACAAAAAATAGTACAAGATATCTACCATCAGCCTCCCTACATAATCAACACAGCAACGTTGTTCAGAGGAGAAAATGAGATTTCAGTAATATCTTGACTTAATATCCACATACGGCCAACTAGAAACAAATGGTAGGGGAAAGCTTTCCCTAACATGATAGTTAGAAGGTAGCCATTGAGTGGTCTGTCCTCATTCACCTCTGCTGACACGGATGTAGAAGCTCTTTCACCCACCTGCACTGCAGGCCTAACCCCACTCACATAGTGAGCAAGTACCCAAGTCAACAAATGACTAACTGTAGCATTCTAGCTTAGGGCAATTCCTATGCTCACTTCATTAGACAACACAGGGGCCTCGCAATGGGTGACTAAACAAAGAGGTATAGGACTCTGCAGACTCCCAATTTACAGAAACGCATAAATGTCCTCCTCTAAGCAGGAGATAGACCTGGTGGCATCTGTCTGGGTGTTGCCATCATGCCTTCAACTTCTGATGCTCTTTTTTCCTTTCTTTTATTAGTGATGGAATGATGGAAATTTATAGAAGGAGTGTAGGCATTTGTATGCAGGTAAGCACCATCTTTGACGTCTTCTAGGCTGTTGCCACACTCCAAAGCAATGGCTAGGCTTTGTCCCCACTCTGCCTATCCTAGGAGAAAGTGATTGACACACTTTCCTGTAGACTGTAACTGTATTCTATGTATAATAAAGATTTACTACAATGGGAGGAGGTTTGCTAACACTTGCTGCTTTGCTGAACAAGTGTACCCGCTTTGCAAAACATTGACTTACGCAAATGAAAGAACAGTGGCATACTCCGGGAGTGCTGACTTCATTTTTCTTCACAATTTAAAGTCTACGTTGTGGATAATTTTAGCATTAGTTAGGAAAATGTGGCTACCTTTAAATACAATGCACTGAAAATAGCACAAGAGGCCAGGTGTTTAAGTTGACATACTAAATCTGTAACTCTTTAATTGTATTATCTTAACTCTTTAATTGTATTATCTTGGTCACATCTCTAAACTTCCTTGGCCTTTCTTTCTTCAAAATTAGGGTGACTGAAATGGATTAGTGAGTGTAAGACTGACTATGCATTCGAATCACCCGTGAAAGTTATAAAAATCACAGACACCACTGCTCAATCCAAACCACTTACAGTACACATCTCTAGAGTGGGCACCTTGGACAAGCTTCAAGCTTCCTTTCCTTTTCTGTTTTACAATCCTTGAACTCAATGATAATTTTGAAACCATTTATCCATTCAGTGGATATGTATGCAGTGCCTATTATGTGCCAGGGTTTTATGAGGTGAATTGAGCTCTCACCCCTAATTCATACATTGAAGTCCTGACCCCAGTGCCTCACAATGTGACTGTGTTGTATTTGGAGATAATCTTTAAAAATTAATTAAGTTAAAATGTGGTCACTAAATCATTCTACTATAAAGACACATGCCCACATACATTTACTGCAGGACTATTTACAATAGCAAAAACTTGGAACCAACCCAAATGCCCATCAATGGTAGACTAGATAAAGAAAATGTGGCACATATACACCATGGAATACTATGCAGCCATAAAAAAGAATGAGTTAATGTCCTTTGCAGGGACATAGATGAAGCCATCGTTCTTAGCAAACTAACACAGGAACAGAAAACCAAACAACGCATGTTCTCATTCATAAGTGGTAGTTGAACAATGAGAACACATGGACACAGGGAGGGGAACATCACATACCAGGGCCTGTCAGGGGGTGGGGAACTGGGTGAGGGAGAGCACTAGGAGAAATACCTAATGCATGCGGGGCTTAAAACCTGACGAGTTGATGGGTGCAGCAAACCACCATGCCACATGTATACCTATGTAACAAACCTGCCTGTTCTGCACATGTATCCCAGAACATAAAGTAAAATAAAAAATAAAATAAAATGTGATCACTAGGGTGGAACTAACTTAATATAACTTGTGTTCTTATAAGAAGAGAAAATTATACAAAGGATGGTCATGTGAAGACATAGGGAGAAGACAGCTAAGGAGAGAGGCCTCAGAAGAAAACAACCCTGCTGACATCCTGATCTCAGACTTCTGGCCTCTAGAATTGTGAGGAGAGAAATTTCTGTCGTTTAAGCCACCCAGTCTGTGACACTTTGTTAAGGTAGCCCTAGCAAACTAATATAAAGGATAATACACAAGATTCTGGGTGTAGCATAGGACAAAACATGGAAACAGGCCACCCCCATGGAATTTACAGTTTAGCAAGAGTCAGATAAGAAAAAATTACAAATTATGCTAAGCCACAGGAACATTTAATACAAGGTGCTATAACAGAGAATGCCAAGACAGGTAGTACTTGGCTTACGTTAGATGAGGTCGGTAGAGAAGGACTCTCTGAAGAAGTGATATTTATTAAAAGCTGTTATGTTGAGACCTAAAGGCTGACAATGAGACAGCCATGTAACAGCGAAAGGAAGAGCCTTCCACTCAGAGAAACAGGAGAGGCAAAGGCCCAAGGTAAAAAGAAAATATGTGTATTTGGGGAAGTGAAGTGCCTCTGTGGCCAAAATGGAGTGAGTGATGAAGGGAGTGACGTGAAATGAGGTTGGGTAAGTGGGTAAGGGGCCAGTCTGTTGAAATCCTTGGTAAAGAGTTTGGATTTTATTTCAAAAAAATTTTTTTTAAAAAAAAGCAAAGAGACTTTAAGCTCGGCTTCAGACAAACCATGTCTAACAGTACCATCTTTTTATTTAAATCACAAGGTTGTGGCCAAAGCATCGCCCCACCTGGTTGCAGTGCACCACACCGTCTTTCGTTCTTTTGCGAGGTACAGAAGCCCCCTTTGTCAGGTTTAAAATTTACATGATGGACTGAGATGAACAGAAGGTTACTTTTAAAATTTTTTAAACTTGAACACAAATTATAAGATCCTATTTTCGCTAATGATTGAATAAAATTTACTCTCATTTTTAAAAACACAATTGAACACTTTTAAGCGGGAAATTTATATTTATGTGTAATGGAAAGTAAAATAAGGTTCTTGCAGTCTCAGCTTTGGCTGCAGCATAAAGACAATAGACACCATTTCATGAAATTAGGCCCATGCTGATATTTCAAAGGGGTATTTTAAAAACTGCTTCAAGGACACCTAAGACGTGCTCCTACACTAAGTATGTAGAATCAGGATTTCGAGATTTTAAAAGATGGCTTATTCTTGTTTTTGTTGTTGTTGCTTGGTTTTTGTTTGTGTTGTTTTTGTTTTTTCAGAATTTTTGGAGAACGTTGTAGGAATGCTCTAAGCTCCACCATATATACATTGTCCAGAGCATCATATTTGTGCACTATATTAATGATATATATTATCATTAATAATTAAATTAAATTAAAACAAATTAATTTGGCTGAATGAGCAAGAAGCAGGAAGTCTACTGGAAGCCTTCTTAAGGTACCTGCATTCCAGAGGATGGAAGATAAACCCCGAGGAAACTCAAGGTCTTACCTCATCCTGAAGGATTTTAAGGATCCAGTGGTCTGAGGTAATGCGAGGACATCTTTAAAGTGGAGGATAAGACAAATACTACAAGATCTCACTTACATGTGGAATCTAAAAAAGCTGAGCTCATAGAGGCAGAGAGTAGAAACCTGGTTACAGGGGGCTGGGGCAGGGTGCTGGGGAGATATTAGTCAAAGGGTTCAAAATTTCAGTTAAACAGGAGGAATAAGTCCAGGCAATCTATTATACAACATCGTAACCATAGCTAACAACAATATATTGTACGCTCGAAAATAGCCAAAAGAGTAGATTTTAAGTGTTCTCAACACAAAAAAATGATAAAGCTGTGAGGTAATGCATATGATAATTTAGCTCAATTTAGCCATTTCACAATTTATACATATAATCAAAACATATTATACCTCATAAATATATATAGTTGTATTAGTCAATTAAGAAATCAATGTTAAATATTTAGGCCAGGCGCGGTGGCTCAAGCCTGTAATCCCAGCACTTTGGGAGGCCGAGATGGGTGGATCACGAGGTCAGGAGATCGAGACCATCCTGGCTAACACAGTGAAACCCCATCTCTACTAAAAAATACAAAAAAAAAAAACTAGCCGGGCGAGGTGGCAGGCGCCTGTAGTCCCAGCTACTCGGGAGGCTGAGGCAGGAGAATGGCGTGGACCCGGGAGGCGGAGCTTGCAGTGAGCTGAGATCCAGCCACTGCACTCCAGCCTGGGCTACAGAGCGAGACTCCGTCTCAAAAAAAAAAAAAAAAAAAAAAAAGAAAGAAATGTTAAATATTTTAAAAATTAAAAAAATAAAATGAAGGACAAATTACTACATCTTGCATCTCCTACCGCTAAGAAGGAACTGCATTGCCTAGTAGGCTTAGGTTGAACAACCATCCCAGCTTGCCTAGGTCAGGGGAATTTCTGGGACTCAGGATTTCCAGGGCTAAAGCTGGAACAGTTCCAGGAAAACTTGTCTGGTTAGTCATCCTAGAAACATCTTATTTTTTTAAAGCCACTTACAGTCAAGTATCTGTTTCTTGCAGCTGAAAACATTCTGACTCATACTATTTCAAAGTCTCAAAGAGAACCCCTCCCCACCACCCCCCACCACCAAGTAATAACTCTGTAAATGTCTGCAGATTTAATTGAGCTCTGAGTTGAATTAGTTGTTACTGAGTTAAAAGAAGGGCATCTCTGTCAGTTATATCCTAAGTGTCTAGCACAATCCCTAGACCATAGATGGTATTTGGCAAATATCTGCTTAAAGCCAGAATGGCTTCAGGATCTTAGGAAGCAAAAGGGAAATTTTAGGAGTCCAGACGGAAGGCTGAAAATGAGAAAAACTAGTTCAGTGAAACTAAAGTTCTGGAATAATCTTTCTGCTCAAATGGACAAGGAGGAAGCTGCCCCAGGCAGGGTCAGAGAAATAGACTCTGAAGAGGACTCTAGCCTCCTCTGGTGGCTCAGAAGGGAAGGCAGTGTGCCACTTAGGAGTCTGTGCTAGGGAGGAGATGGGGAAGGGGAATGTAAAAGACAGCCGCAAGAGATTTTCCTTAGCAAAAAGAGAAAGAATATGATTTCTGGTAACTTTCTTAGTAAGAATTAAAGAACTGAATCAAAGGAAACTAGAGGCTGTCTTATCTGTACTCACAGGAATGATGCGCTCCCAGGAGTGATGGCAAATGACAGCTCTCATGGGCTTGCCCTCAGCTAAAAGGGGCTGACTCACCCAAGGTCAAGCCTCAATCCTGGGAGAAGCTTGTATTCAAAGGTTTGTCCATGCAAAGAGTATAGAAGCCCAAGCCCCTCAGTTCCACTAGGGGCAGCTCTGAAAGGCCATCTTGGCTTCAGGGCTCCCCACGGAACTGAGTAAAGTTTTTGTTTAACTGTACTGAAGTCCAATAGCTTCTTGTCCTGCAGCAGCTCTCTTTTCCTCATTGCCACAATGGTGTTGATCCAAGAGCATTTCCCATTGATTTGGGACATGCAAATCTCCTTCTCGGAGTCTGCTTCTTAGTGTCAAAAACTGGGAAGGGTCTGAGATGTTTACCCTACTTGTAAGCTAACAAGTTCATAGATGCCAGCAGAAGACACAAGACTCCTGATTCAAGAAGAAAGAATGTTAGCTGACATGGTGGCACAACCCTGTGGTCCCAGCTACTTGGGAGGATGAGGTGGGAGGATTTCTTGAGCCTAGGAGTTCCAGGATGTGCCTAGGAGTTCCAGGCTGTAGTGCACTACGATTTTTGACTGTGAATATTTTTTAAAAGAATGTTATTACTCATAGCATAGTAGCTAACATGAACTTCTGCTTAAATTGATTTTCCTTGCTTCTCAAATCCCACAGGTGATGCAGATTTCACAATGGGTTTGCATCACAGCTGAGAAACCCTGAGCTTGGGAAATCTCAATCTTTTAAAGAGGACTGCTAACAAATCTGCCTATCCTTTGCCCCAGAGGGAGACATGACACTTATTGTACTGGTCTGGAAATTGGTCTTGGAGGCAGATACTGTCTCTATTTCCTACACCTCTTTGCCATATACACATTCTTAAATAAATAGTTCAGTACAGAGGCTAATAAAATATTATGTTATAGTTGAGTAAGCTGACAAATTGATAAATGTACCATCAGCACAAAATATTAGACATCCCTGGACTCTAATTAGGGTTTGGGGATGGGAGGGGACAATAGGGGGAGTATTTACTTGGAAATCTCTAGAATTTCTTTTGCACAAAGAGCCACACTTTAGAACAATCAGCATTAAATTTCTTGTATGTGTAACAGCTTAAGCTGGTTATGTAATAATTTTCACTTGTTGAGTCATGAATGCATTAACAGATGCTCAAAATAGCCTTTATTCTATTGCTAAGTGTCTTTTGTTTCCTTGAGTTTCAAGTGTTATTTCACATCTTAAATGCTGCAAAGATTTATTTTATCATTTTTTATCATTATTAATTGTACTATGAAGATTCAATATTTTTGCACACTAGAATGAAGTACATTGTTGCTAAGTTCTGTACAATATGGTTTTTTCTTTTTCTATTTTAATGTTTCATTATTAATTTTTTATTTATAATTGACACATAATAGTTGAACATACTTATGGAGTACAGTGTGATGTTTCAGTACATGTATACATTATATAAGGATCAAATCCGGGTAATTACAATATCCATCCCTTTAAACATTTATTAGTTATGTATGGTGACAGCATTCAAAACCTCCTCTTCTTGTACAATATGTTTTTTAAGTTCATCATTTAGGTAAGTTTGCAGCACAGTCAACAAGCATATATCAACCCAGTTTTACATTGTAAAGTAAATATGACCAAGTCCATCAACACTATGAGCAATACCCAATAGTTAGAAAAGGCAAGTCTTCCTTTAATGGACATATTGAGCCATTATCCTATGATGTAATGATGTTGCTTCTGTAGGATATTATTTAGCTATGTAAAAAAGTATATTATTTTTTATTGGAGTTAAAATAGTCTCAATTATGCACAGTTTGATATCAATGATATAAAAGCAATCATGGTGCAATCAAGCAAAATGGCATTGTTGGCAGGTTCCACTTAATATTCCCAGATTATCACATTGGCAAAAGTCAAGCATTTATGAGTGTTACTGCAAAGCCAATCAAATAGTCCATTTGCATGGTCCCCTTTGGTGTTTCTCAAAAGTTGATGCTCACACCCCGGGAGCATGATTAATTCACAGGGTTATTTTTCAGTTTACCCTCCTGAAGAAAATCTCCCAAGACTAGGGTTTATCTTCCTGAAGTTCAATAGCATCCAAAATCACTTTTGTTGATATCCAGTCTTTATTAATTTTTATTAATCAGAATTTGCAATTTCTTGCATATCCTTCAATTATCAGACTAATAAATGATACCATTGTGAAAATTCCATTAAATAAAGTGCTCAGACTATTATCCGCTCCAGTTAGTTCTATTTCCCAGTTAACAGGATAAACCAGAAATATACCTGAAAGGAATGTTTGTTAAAAAACCTTTATAAACATATAATGTACTTTAAAGATTTAATAAGTATCCCAGTAAAAATAATAGCTAACACTATGGATTACTTGCCAGGGGCCAGTCACTCTCTTTATATATATATTAACTTATTTAATCTTCACAGCAAACCAAGGAGGTAGCTACTATTTTTCTCTTCATTTTACTGACAAAATTACTAATTTCCTCAGATTGAGAAATTAGGTGAAATGAATGGTGATATGGTTTGAATATTTGTCCATTCCAAATTTCATGTTGAAACATAATCCCCAGTATTAGACATGGGGCCTGGTGGGTGGTGATTGGATCATGGGGGCAGATTCCTCATGAATGGCTTAGCGCTATCCCCTTGGTGATGAGAGTACTTGCTTTGAGTTCATGTGGATCTGGTTGTTTAAAAGTGTGTGGCACCTCTCCACTCATCTCTTTTGCTCCTTCTCTCACCATGTGAGATCTGCTTCCCCTTCACCTTCTGCCATGAATTTAAGCTTCCTGAGATCTTCACCAGAAGCAGATGCTGGAGCCATGCTTGTACATCTTGCAGAACCATGAGCCAACTAAACCTCTGTTCTTTATAAATTACCCAGCCTCAGGTATTTCTTTATAGCAATGCAAAAATGGTCTAATATGGATAATTGGTACTGAGAAGTGGGGCATTGCCATAAAGCAACTTTTGAACTGGATAATGGGCACAGGTTGGAAGAGTTTGGCGGTTTCAGAAGAAGAAAAGAAGATGAGGGACAGTTTGCTCCCATTCTCACCATGTGAGATGCTAAGACAGTCTTAGAGACTGGTTAAATAGTTTTGACCAAAATGCTGGTAGTGATATGACAGTGAAGTCCAGGCTGATGAGGTTTCAGATGGAAATGAGGAACTTATTGGGAACTGGAGTAAAGGTCATCCTTGTTATGCCATAGCAAAGAACTTGGCTGCATTGTGTTCATGCTCTAGGGATCTGGAAATTTAAACTTAAGAGTGATGATTTACAGAATCTGGTGAAGAAATTTCTAAGCAGCAAAGCATTCAAGATGTGACCTGGCTGCTTCTAACAACCTACGCTTAGATGTGGGAGCAAAGAAATGACTCAAAGTTGGAACTCAGATTTAAAAAGGAAGTAGAGTGTGAAAGTTTGGAAAATTTGCAGTCTAGCCAAGTGCTATTAAAGAAAAGCCCATTTTCAGGGAAAGAATCCAAGCGGATCTTGGTAGAGATATTTGCATATCTAAAAGGAAGTCAGGTGCTAGTAGCCAAGAAAATGAAAAAAAGGTACTGAAGGCATTTTTCGGATATCTCTGAGGCAGCCCCTCTATTGGTCTATGTGCCTGTTTTTGTACCAGTACCATGCTGTTTTGATTACTGTTAGCTTGTAGTATAGTTTGAAATCAGTTAATGCAATGGCTCCAGCTATGTTCTTTTAGCGTAGGATTTCCTTGGTTATTCAGGCTCTTTTTTGGTTCCACATGAATTTTAAAATAGTGTTGTTGTTGTTGTTGTTGCTTTGGTTTGTTACTTGAAGAATGTTATTGGTAGTTTAATAGGAATAGCATTGGATCTGTAAATTGCTTTGGGCAATATAGCCATTTTAACAATATTGACTCTTCCTATCCATGAGCATGGAATGTTTTTCCATCTGGTTGTGTCTTCTCTGATTTCTTTGAGCAGTGTTTTGTAATTCTCATTATAGAGATCTTTCACCTTTCTGGTTAGCTATATTCCTAGGTGTTTTATTCTTTTTTGTGGCAATTGTGAATGGGATTGTCTTTCTGATTTGGCTCTTGGTTTGGCTGTTGTTGGTGTATGAGAACGCTAGTGATTTTGGAAATTGATTTTGTATCCTGTAACTTTGCTGAAGTTGTTTATCAGCTGGAGGAGCTTTTGGGCCAAGACTATGGGGTTTTCTAGATATAGAATCATGCCATCTGCAAACAGAGATTGTTTGACTTCCTCTCTTCCTATTCAGATGTGCTTTATTTCTTTCCCTTGCCTGACTGCTCTGGCTGGGACTTCCAACCTTGTGTTGAATAGAAGTGGTGAGAGAGGGCATCCTAGCCCTGTGCCGTTCTTCAAGGGGAATGCTTCCATCTTTTGCCCATTCAGTGTAATGTTGGCTGTGGGTCTGTCATGGATGCTGTTATTATTTTGAGGTATGTTCCTTTGATACCTAGTATATTGAGAGTTTTTAACATGACACAGTGTTGAATATTATCAAAAGCCTTTTCCGTGTCTATTGAGATAATCACGTGGTTTTTGTCTTTAGTTCTTTTTCTGTGATGAATCACATTTATTGATTTACATATGTTGAACCAACCTTGCACCCCAGGGATGAAACCTACTTGATCATAGAGAATTAGCTTTTTGATGGGCTGCTGCATTCAGTTTGCAAGTATTTTGTTAAGGATTTTTGCATGATGTTCATCAAGGATATTGACCTGAAGTTTTCTTTTTTTGTTGTATCTCTGCAAGGCTTTGGTATCTGGATGATGCTGACCTCATAGAATGAATTAGGGAGGAGTCCCTGATCCTCAATTTTTTTGAATACTTTCAGTAGGGATGGTACCAGCCCTTCTTTGTACGTCTGGTAGAATTCAGCTGTGAATCCATTAGGTCTTGGGCTTTTTTTGGTTAGTAGGCTATTTATTACTGATTCATTTTCAGAGCTTGATATTGGTCTCTCCAGGGAATCAGTTTCTTCCTGGCTCAGTCTCGAGAGGGTGTATGTGTCCAGAAATTTATCCATCTCTTCCTTCTAGTTTATGTGCATACAGGTGCTTGTAGTAGTTTCTGATTTTTTTTTAAATTTCTGTGGGGTCAATGGTAGCATTTACTTCATCATTTCTAGTTGCACAAAAACAATTTTTAAAGTGTATCAAAGACTTAATGTTTCCTGCAATTTTTTAAAATTTTAAGTATTCTACAATGAATGTTCTCATAAATAAATGATTTTGTAGTCTTCTAATATTTTTCCCCTTAGGATAAAATTCCAAAAGCAAAATGCCTTGTTCAAATAATGTAAATATTTTGAGACTTTTAATGTAAATTTCCAAATTGATGTCCAGAAAGAATATGCTACTTACATTCGTATCCAAGATAGGAGAACATGTAAATCTGTAGAATTAAATTATTACAATTTTTTCTAAACTTTGCCAATTAGTGAAAAAAATAGTGACTCATATTTATTAGATGTGTTTTAGTCTAATGACATTGAATTCTTATATGTATATTGAAAATTTGTATCTTTTTTGTGAATTCCCTATTCATGTCCTTTTTCTACATTTTCACTGGGGCTTAAATGTCTTTATCATTGTTTCATAACAGTGCTTTTAATTTCACCGATTGATTCATGTATTCATGAATTCATTGTATTAAACAAATACCTATTAACACATACTTTACTACATAGATTACCAACATATCTCTTTTTCATTTGCTTTTATGTTTTGTACATAATGATTCTGATGTACAGATATTTTAAATTTTATGTATATAATCTATCAATGCTCTCCTTTGGTTTCTGGCTTTGGTACTAGGCTTTAAAAGGCCTTACCTAGAGATGTTATGTATTTCTACATATTTATGTTTTTCTGCTTTTTAAATGACTATTATTTTTCATATTTAAATATTCATGTTTAAATATTCAAACGGTCTGGAATTTATTTCATGATAAATTATAAAGTAAGAACCTAATATGATCATTTTTCTTTCTAAACAGCCAGTTATTTACATTTCTCTAATAAGTATATTTTCTCTAATAAGCATGCTTTTCCAATACTTGTATAAAATATGATAATCTTCTGTTCAGTAGGATCTTTTTCTAGTTTGTCAGTTCCTCTCTGTTAGTCCTATTAATCTCTCTATACCTTCTTGTGCCAATATCTTACTGTTTTAATTATTGTATCTTAATAATTAAAACTGTATTTTAATATCTGTTTCTTTCACAACTATGTTGTTTCTTCTGTTTTTCCCAAAAAATACCATTCCAGGGAATTTTAGAATCATTTTATCTGGTGTAAGAAGAAACAAATTGGAATTTAAATTGGAATTAATTTCAAGAAGGTATAAATTTATTTGGAAAGAATTTCTATAATTTTTATTTTTCTCAGTACTAAACATTGGTAAATCTTTTTATTTATTCAGGGCCTTTTTTCATATTACCTAATAAATTTAGCAATTTTTCTCATGTTGGCCCTATATATTTCTTGTTAAGATTTTTCCAAGTTATGTGGTGTTTTTGTCCTGTCATTGGTGATGTTTTTCCATTGTAATTTCTAACTGCTTGTTGCCAATATATAACAAAACTATCATATATGTGAATATATGTGAGTTTGATTATTAAATGAATATTCACATATATGATAGTTTTGTTATATATTGTTAATATATTATATAAAATATATATTTTGTTATATATCTTTGTTAAATATACAAACATACACACACACACACACACACACACACACACACACACATATTTGAGACAGAGTCTCGCTCTGTCACCAGGCTGGAGTGCAGTGGCGAGATCTCGGCTCACTGCAACCTCCGACTCCCTGGTTCAAGCAATTCTCCTGCCTCAGCCTCCCTAATAGTTGGGATTACAGGCACATGCCACCATGCGCACCTAATTTTTGTATTTTTAGTAAAGACAGGGTTTCACCATGTTGGCCAGGATGGTCTCGATCTCCTGATCTTGTGATCCGCCCCCCTTGGCTTCCCAAAGTGCTGGGATTACAGGCGTGAGCCACTGCGCCTGGCCTATATTTATTTTTTAACTGGCAAACTTAAGTAGTTTTTAAAATAGTTTTTCCTTACTTTTAGGAGTTTTCTACATAAAGTCTTATCACTTTCAAATGAAAATAATTTTTATTTTTATTTTCCAGTATTTATACTTCTCAATTCTTTTTCCCATCTAAGTATAGTAACAAATATTTCCCAAAATCATCAGTGGTTATATGTCTTGTTCTCACTGATTGCAGTCCTTTCATTGCTTAACTATTGGGCACAATGTTCGCTTTGGGTGTTTTGATTTTCGAAAAAGCCTCATTTATTTCTACTTCAATTAAAAACATTTTTAAACCAGAAATAGGCATTGAATTATGTGACATGTCTTTCTTGCATCTATCTAGATGATCATATACCTTTTTTCCTTTTGGCATCTATTGCCATGTTATATAAATAGGTTTCCTAATATTAAACCATTCTTTCAATTCTGAAATAAACCTCATCTAATTTTGGCATATTGTTCTCATATTATGTACTGAAACAATTTACTGAATATTTTACTCAGATTTCTAAATCTCTATTTATGTAAAGTTATTCTGTCATTTCTTTTGTTGCTTCCATCAGATTTTGCATTAGGCTCACACTAACCTTGTTTAAATAAATGGAAAATATTTCTTTAGCAGTTCAAATATGTCATGCCACTGTCTCCTGGCCTGTAAGGTTTCCACTAAAAAGACTGCTGCCAGATGTATTGGAGCCTCATTGTGTGTTACTTGTTTCTGTTCTCTTGCTGCTTTTAAGATCCTTACTTTATCCTTGACCATTTTGGAGTTTGATTATTAAATGCCTCGAGGTAGTTTTCTCTGAGCTAAAACTGCTTAGTGTTCTATATAACTTTCTTGTACTAGGATATTGATATTTTTCTCTACTTTTGGGAAGTTCTCCATTATTATCCCTTTGAATAAACTTCTTACCCCTATTTATTTTTCTACTGCCCCTTTAAGGCCAATAACTCTTAAGTTTGCCCTTTTGAGATGATTTTCTAGATCCTGTAGGCATGCTTTATTTTTTTAATTATTTTTACTTTTGTCTCCTCTGACTGTGTATTTTCAAATAGCATGTCTTCAAGCTCATAAATTCTTTCTTCTGTTTGATCAATTCTTCTATTAAGAGTCTGATGCTTTCTTTAGTATGTCAAATGCATTCCGAAGCTCCAGATTTCTGCTTGATTCTTTTTAATTATTTCTCTTTTTTTTATTATACTTTAAGTTGTAGGGTACATGTGCACAATGTGTACATGTGCACAAATACACAATTTGTTACATATGTATACATGTGCCATGTTGGTGTGCTGCACCCATTAACTCGTCATTTACATTAGGTATATCTCCTAATGCTATCCCTCCCCTCCCCTACTCCCCACAATGGAACCTGGTGTGTGATGCTACCCTTCCTGTGTCCAAGTGATCTCATTGTTCAATTCCCACCTATAAGTGAGAACATGTGGTATTTGGTTTTCTGTTCTTGCGACAGTTTGCTGAGAATGATGGTTTCCAGCTGCATCCATGTCCCTACAAAGGCCACAAACTCATCCTTTTTTATGGCTGCATAGTATTCCATGGTATATATGTGCCACATTTTCTTAATCCAGTCTGTCACTGATGGACATTTGGGTTGATTCCAAGTCAAAAAAAAAAAAAAAAAAAAAATCAGGAAACAACAGGTGCTGGAGAGGATGTGGAGAAATAGGAACACTTTTACACTGTTGGTGGGACTGTAAACTAGTTCAACCATTGTGGAAAACAGTGTGGCGATTCCTCAAGGATCTAGAACTAGAAATACCATTTGACCCAGCCATCCCATTACTGGGGATATACCCAAAGGATTATAAGTCATGCTGCTATAAAGACACATGCACATGTATGTTTATTGCGGCACTATTCACAATAGCAAAGCCTTGGAATTATTTCAATCTTTTTGTTAAATTCATCTGGTAGAATTCTGAATTCCTTCTCTGTATTATGTGGCATTTCTTTGAGTTTCCCAAAACAGCAATTTTGAATTCTCCGTCTGAAAGTTCACACATCTTTGTTTTTCTAGAATTGATCCCTTGTGCCTTATTTACTTCATTTGGTGATGTCATGTTTTCCTGGATGGTGTTGATACTTGTGGATGTTCATCTGTGTCTGTGCATGGAAGAGTTATATATTTATTGCAGTCTTCACAGTCCGGGCTTGTTTGTACCCGTTCTTCTTGGAAAGGCTTTCCAGGTATTTGAAAGGACTTGGTGGTTGTAATATAGGCTGTATCTGCATTTAGAAGGCATCCCAAGCCCAGAAACACTGTGGTTTCGCAGACTAGATATCTGCAAAGACCTTGATGGTTTTGGACAAGATCTGGCATAATTCTCTGGATTACCAGGCAGAGACTCTTGCTCTCTCCCCTTATTTCTCCCAAACAAACGGAGTCTCTCTCTCTCTGTTCTGAGCTGCCTGAACCTGGGCTGGAGTGACACAAGCACCCCTGTGGCCACCAATGCTAGGACTGTGGCAGGTCAGATCTGAAGCCAGCCCAGCCCAGCAGGTCTCACCCAAGACCTGCTGTAACCAATACAGCTATCACCTATGTTTACTCAAGGCCCTGAGAATCTACAATCACCAGATGACAAAGTCAGCCAGGCCTTTGTCCTTCTCTTCAGGGTGGTGAGTCCTCCCAGGGCCAGGGCAGGTCCAGAGGTGCCATCCAGGAGCCAGGCGCTAGAGTCAAAGACCTTAGAGGTCTACCTGGTGTTCTATTTTCCTGCAGCTGTGCCGGCATTTAAACTACAAGATGCAGTCCTTCCCACTCTTCTCTCCCCTTTCCAACAGCAGATGAGCCTCACCCTATGGCCATTACCATCACAGGCCTACCAGGAATACTGCCAGACTGCCACTGATATTCCCTTAAGGCCCAAGGGCTCTTCAATTAGCTTATGGTGAATGCTGCCTTACCTTGGACTCGCCCTTCACGGAAGTGGGCTCCCCTCTGGCCCAGGGTAGGCCCAGAAATGCCATCCAAGAGCCAATCAGGACCCCAAGAGCACACTTGGTGCTCTATCCCCCTGTGGCCAGGTGGGTACCTAAAGTGCAAGACCCCAAGAGCCTGGCTGGTAGAATCAGGGACCCCAACAGCCCACTTGGTGCTGTATCCCCCCTGTGGCCAAGCGGGTACCTAAAGTACAAGACAAAGTCCCCTTTATTTACTTTTTCATCTGCTTTTCTCAAGCAGGAGTTTCTCCCCACAGACACCAGACACCACATTTGGGTATGTGCTGAGTCTCTCCTGAAGCCAGCAAGTCTCATCCAAGGTCCACAACATACTACCTGGGTATCATTGCTGGTTATTCAGGGCCCAAAGGCTTTTCAGTTAGCAGACGATAAATTCTTCCAGGGTTGAGTTCTCCCTACAAGGCAGTGAGTTCCCTTCTGGCCCAGAGTGTGTATAGAAATGTCATCTGGGAGCTGGGGCCTTGAAAGGGGGTCTCATGACTCTGATTAGTGCCCTATCTGCTGTGGCTGAGCTGGCATTCAAGACACAAGACAAAGTTCTCCTTACTCTTCCCCCTCCTCTCCTCAAGCTGAAGGAAGTGGTCTCTTTTGAAGCCACAAGTTGTGCAGTCTGGGGTTAGGGGAGGGGTGATGCCAGCTCTCCCTTAGCCACCCTGGCTTGTGTCTCAATAGATCATGTGCTCCCCAAGTCCCCTGGCTTTGAGCCCAGTTCAGCACCAGGATTCACCTAGGAGTTGCAGTCTTTGTGGCCTAAACTGCTTTTCAAGTTTTTTTTTAGAGTCCAAGAGCACTTTAGTCCATGACGACAAGACTTGCAGGAACTCAAGTTTCAACCACTGTGATGAGCAATTCCCCTCTGACTAGGGCTGGGTTACATGCTTTCTCCATGCTTGGGTATCAGCTGAGTTCATTCCTGTTTTGTTTTCTGCTATAACAGGGCAGCACTGAGTTCAATGCAATGTCACAATTGCTGCACCCTCGCTCTCCCAAGCACTCGGATTCTCTCTTCATACCATACCACATGCACTGCAGGGAGGGGGCGGAAGGGGCGGCATCTGATTCAAGACTGTTTTTCCTACCTCTTCAGTGCCTCTTGCAGCTATATGAAGTTAAAACTAGGTACTGTGGGTGCTCACCCGATTTTTGGTTCTTATGAAGGTGATTTCTGTGTGTGTAAAATATAGTTGTCAAATTGGTGTCCTTGTAGGATGGGCAATCAGGGAAGCCTTTATTCTGCTATTTTGCTCTGCCTCTCATTTAGGTTTTAAATACGGTAATCAATTGTTTTTCTTTTACTTTTTATTTTCTGACCTCAGGTTCTTCTTCATGACCACTTTGTTTATTTCTGGAGACTTGATAACCTTTTCTCTATATTGTTAAGATCACAAATTTTAAAACAAACATTTGAAATAGATTCTTAATGGTAGCTATAGTTCATAAGAAGGCATTTGCTCTGATTCTTCGTCATGACCCCTTCTTTTTAAACAGCAATATCTTTCCACATGTCTAATGGGTTTTGTTGGTTTGCTCATCCTTAAAGAGGAATCTATACTTTTTCAGGTGTGGGATTCTGACAAAGAGTATTTGGATCTTTGTCCAAATCTTTTAAACCAAGCTAAAAAGTGAAGTGAAAGGCTTGGATCTGGTGTAATTTTCCATTCAAAGTACAATCAGCCCTCTGTATCCATACCTTCCACATCCACAGATGCAACCAACTACAGATAGAAAATAACCAGGAAAAAAAATAATAAAGAAAACCAACACAACAATAAAAATAATACAAGTAAAAAAATACAGTAAGTATAACAACTATTTATATAGGCTTTATATTGTATTAGCTATCATAAGTAATTTAGAGATGACTTAAAGTATACAGGAGGATATGTGTAGGTTATATGCAAATACTATGCCATTATGTATCAAGGACTTGAGCATCTATCGATTTTAATATCTGTGGGGGTCCTGGAACCAATCTTTCACAGATACCATGCGATGATTGAACAGCCTAGGTCTCTAAGCCAGAGCTAAAGCCAGAGTGGTGACCACAAAAAGAATGGTCCTCGGGCTGGAGCTGAGCTCTTGTGTTTCTTGAGCAGTAGTCAGAAATTAGCTGCAGCAATGCCCCAATTCTTTGTTCAGCATGTGTGTCCTCATAAGGAGCCAGATAAGGCTCTGTCTGCAACAGATGTCTGTGTTTAGTGTAAGCCATGAATAAAATCATCTTTTGCCCCATTAAGTATGGGATGTCCCGGGGCACATGCTCTTTACCTTGTCATCCTTTGCCAGGCCATCACACCACTAAACCCCCAAATGGGGAATGACGAGGTGGTCCTACCAATAATTATGCTCCACAATTTCTCAGTCTTCAAGTGGAGAGTCTTGATTCATATTAGTCTGTGCAATTCAGTCCCTTCTGCACCATAACTGACAAAGTTTCTGAAAATATGGGTGCCAACCATTTATATTTTCTCTTAGTTTCTGTAATTTCCTTTGTCTATTTGACAGTCATTAAATGAAAATCTAGGGAAGTGGTGGATTTCTTGTATTTCATTAGTTGCTCCAGGAATTTCTTAATTCCTTTTTAACCTGTGCTTAGGGAAATGCTATTTTCCATTACTAATGAGATGGAGAGAAAGCCACTTCAATCTTCTTTCAGAACATAAAAGAAGGCTGGGCAGAGTGGCTCACAACTATAATCCCAGCACTTTGGGAGGCTGAGGTGGGTAGACTGCTTGAGTCTAGGAGTTCAAGACCAGCCTGGGCAACATGGTGAGACCTCGTCTCTACAAAAAATACAAAAATTATCCAGACATGATAGTGAGCACCTGTAGTCCTAACTACCTGGGAGGCTGAGGTAGGAGGATCACTTGAGCCCAGGGAATTTGAGGCTGCAGTCAGCCATGATCACACCACTGCACTCCAACATGGGCAACAGAGTGAGACCCTGTCTCTATTTAAAAAGAAGAAGAAGAAGAAGAAGAAGAAGAAGGAGAAGGAGAAGGAGAAGGAGAAGGAGAAGGAGAAGGAGAAGGAGAAGGAGAAGGAGAAGGAGAAGGAGAAGGAGAAGGAGAAGGAGAAGGAGAAGGAGAAGGAGAAGGAGGAGAAGGAGAAGAAGGAGAAGGAGAAGAAGGAGAAGAAGAAGGAGAAGAAGAAGAAGAAGAAGAAGAAGAAGAAGAAGAAGAAGAAGAAGAAGAAGAAGAAGAAGAAGAAGAAGAAGAAGAAGAAGAAGAAGAAGGAGGAGGAGGAGGAGGAGGAGGAGGAGGAGGAGGAGGAGGAGGAGGAGGAGGAGGAAGAAGAAAGAAGGAAGAAGAAGAACAACAACAACAACATAAAGGAAAGGAAACCTACCTGCAGAATTTTTCCACTGTTGGTATGGAAATCATAAGCTATTTTTTTTCTTTCTTTTTCTTGACTGGGATAAATAAAGCAGAGAGACTCAGATAAAGGCTATAGTGGGAACTGCACAGACCTTTTTAACTTGCTGAGTTGCTGAAGATCCAACTTTAGTCCATTTCTTCAGCCTAAGCAGGTAGAGCATATTTCCTCTAACTTGAGGCAGAACGTTGCCACCAGGTATTAAAAGTATACATAGCCTTTGATTTTTGACCCATTGATAGAATTCAAAGTGAATTAGGAAGATACAATATGAAATTAGTTCAAGGATAAGATTATTAAGGAAATATGGAGGCTTTAGAGCAATGTAACCAAACGTATTTTAGCTAAAACTTGCAAGAAAACAATTATGTACTTTATTGTTTACTCTTTCTTAGGTTTTATTGTTAAAAAAAATTGTTTCTGGTAAGTAAAGAAGGAAAAACTCATGCTTATGATGTTAATCTCTCAAGCAAAGCCTACACCCTGCAATTCATGTCAGGGAACCAGGGAAAGCTTCTTGGTAGAGGACATAGTTACAGAGACACGTTGGGAAGGAAGAATTGTGGGCAGGGGGCTCTGGAGTGGCAGGAAGGGGTTTGGCTTTGAGTCTGACTTCCCTTTAACTCCACTGACACTCAGCCCTGGGACTCTGCCCTCAGCTCCAATTCCTTTCTCAACTCTCAGCATTATATGTCGCCACCCTCAGCTTATGACTTAATAGCTTTGGATTGGTGGATATGGTAAAATGAAGGTTTTACTGTGCTTTGGGGTTTTCTTAGTTTATTATTGGAAGTACTTCCTGTCTTCCAGGAGCAAGTACTTCCTAAAGCAAGCAGCCAAGTTTTTTTTGGCTTTGTTTTTGCTTGTTTGTTTGGTCTAGTCCCAGTACTGTTTAACACAGTGACCCTTTCCCTCTAGTCTCACTGTCCTCCAACCCATCCACACATAGTAGCCCAAGTGCTCATTTAAGAGAATAAATCTGTTTGCATTACTCTTCCAAAGTTTGTTTGGTTTTGTTTGCTAAAAACCCTTCATAAATGGTCAGGGGAAAAAAGCCATTCCATAAAGAGTTTTGTATACATGGGTGTTATGATTTGGCCTCAATCTTTCTCCAATCTTATCACTCTCCTTCCTATATCTTAAATTCCAAATATACCAAAATACTTGGTCCTTCTTTGTTTCTCTTGAATTTCTATGCCTTTGCAAACGTTTATATTTCCTCTCTTAGTCCCTTAAGAGCAGTCCAGTTATTCTGCAAAATTCAGTTCAAATGTCACTTCTGAGCTTTCCTTGATGTCCTGGCCCTTCATAACTATTCCTCACATATCCTGTGCTTATTTCTGTCATAACTCTCATCTCTCTTCATTGTAACTATCTGTTTCCTCATCTCTCTCTCTCTCAACAGACTATGCACCCCCTTCAATGTAGGCACCGTGTAGTTTATGCCTTCATCATCAGTACTTAGCATGTGCCTGGCACATAGTATGCACTCAGCTAAAGTTTTCTGAATAAATGAATAGCAGATCTCACCCTCAGCCCACAGCTTTTGTTGAGAGAGGTAAAAACAGGACCTTGAAAGGGAAAGATCTCCCAAGATGAGAAGTTGTTAAGATTGAGAAGAGACAACGAGGGGAAAGACAGGAAATCTTCACCATCAACAGGAAGGAAACAATCCAAAGAGCTATGTTCTATGGAAATTCATCTTATGTAAGAAACATACAGGAATCAAATATAACAGATGCATGCTTTACAATCACAAAACTCAGTATACAAAATGTAACTTTATTTCTATTATGCATTTTTATCTCTGACCTAATGACAGACAATTTAATCAACAATTCTACAGCTTTCCTCAGTCCAGTCCAGGAATTTTCACCATTTTTCAAGATTCTTCCCCTTCTCCTTTCCTTCTCTCTTTCACTCTCAGGGTGGTCTAAGTTCTCCCAGCATATTGTCCTGGCTTTGGAGAAGGAGCTTGCAGTCCCCCTGCTGTCCTCTGTCCCAGCCAGCCCTTTCCAAGGAGGCTTGATCCGTCTTGTGCTGGGTATTGGCTCTGACCCCTGTTGCATCTATTGAAGAACACACATCCCACCATGCCCTGTGGTTGATAAGTCTGTGTATTCTAAGTCTTCCTCTGCCAAACTATCCATGATCAGCCAAACATCAGGTAGCTTTCCTACTCTTAGTCAATCCTTAGTCTCCTCTCAAGGAGACTTACGAACCTTGGAAACTTCCTCAAGGCACAGGAGCCTAGGGTGTGGAGAAGCTATCTTAGGTTCTGTCTCTGCCTATATCTACCTTGCTACCATGTTTTTCCCACTGTGGCTGCCCTGCGTTGACACAGAGAAATCAGCAAGACTTTCTTCTCTCAGCATTCCAGCAAGAAAGATGAAAACACATTTGCTCAGCTGCCAGATACTTAAATTCACCCAGGAGGCCCTGTCATTTCCTCTACTGCACCCTAAGAGGGGATAGGTAGAAAGCCCTTTTCTCAGGGACCCTCACTAATGACTCACTGTCTTATTTCCCTCTCTAAGTTCTCTCTAAGCCCCTCCCTCAGCCTAGAAACTAACCTAACTTTTCTCTCTGTCTTGGAGCCTTACTGTTTATGGTATAAATTCTAGGCTGTGAATTTGTACCATAACCTCTCTCAGAAAAATCTTTTCTCTCTCCAAGTTATTCACCTGCCATCACGTTACCTGGTATGGATTCTGGAGATATGAGTTTGAGGCTTCATTTCATACTGGATTCTTAGATGTTTTATCTTCACTAGGAAAATAAGCTTCAGCCTTGGCCAATGATAATGCTGGAAAGTCAGCAGGGTAGACCCCAGTTTCAGTGATAACACTTCTAACTCTGTGATTCCGGAAATATTCACTATCTTCTTTGAGCTTCAGTTTCCTCATTGATAAAATAGGGGAGAGTTGTGCCTCAGCCACAGGTTTATTGTGAATAGTTATTAAAAGTAATAGCTTTGCCACATCGATACAGTGCCCAGAACACTGTAAGTACCCAATGCATAGGAATCCCTTACAACTAACATCAGGATCAAATTGCATAACAGTTAACTTTTAAGAATAATAAAACTACATAATACTGACTACCTATTTAGCATAAGAAAAGCTCAAATTGAGTCTTTTAAAATGAAAAAAAAAAGCATTGGAGATGAACGGATGCATGTGGACATGGCAGTTGAAGTAAATGTGTTATAAAAAATAGGTAAAAAAGTGATCTTCTCTTTCTTTCCATTCTCACCTTCACTGAATCCCCCATAAGTGGCAGCCAGGGAAGGGTGTGACTCAGAACTCCCTCCAGGAGAGAACTTACTGCAGGGAATGCGTTTTTGATAGTTTCTAGACGCAGGAAACTCCTCCCAATGGCAGGAGTTACAACAGGTTTGGTCAGTGGGAGTCCGACCTGCAGGGCACATGTGTAGGCTCCATTTCTGTCTCCGAGGCCACTCCGTTCATGTGCCCATTGTGCCAGTTCCAGAGTGACAAAGGGTGGCTAACCCACGTTATCTGCTACTTGGTTAACCAGGGCCTCTTCCATAGAAGATGCTTTCTATGGGGCATTAACGTGGCTACAGAAATCTTCACACTTTGACTGACTCCCATATGTTGGTCCACATGTTTCTCCCCAGACATCCTTGTCTCTGATCTTCCAATCCTTTCTTCCTAGGCTCCTGAACAGATGGCAAGGCTATTGGCCACTGCCTAGAAATCTGAATATATTCTCACATCAGGTCACTTCTCCTTCCAAGCAAAGTAGATAACCAGATGTGTTGCTCACAGCTCTCCCACGGAGAAGACTCTTCTTCTACACCATCTTTCAAGGCCACTTCTGGATGTGGCTCTAATGCAACTGATGTCCTTTTCGACCCTATTCCCACATACCAAGGTAGCCCATCTATAAACCAAGCATGAGTTTTTTCCTTCTCCTGCTGGTCACATGGGACCCTTTATATGACCATCGACATGAGTGACACTGACGCACCCATGGAGGACCACATGGGGAGATCTGGACTGATCTGCTAATTAACGTTCTCATAGCTCCGGCCCTACTCAGACATAATCCCAGATGGACTGTTCTACCTTTTGAATGCTGCCAGCCTTTCTGACTGCATTCCTCAGGTGCTCTGATAGATCCAGCTTATAATAGGCAAGTCCAGGATGTGGTCATTCAGTGTCCCATGCTCAATTGTTGCTTTTCTACAGGAGCCCAGTAACATGCCAGGAGCTGTTTCCAAGAAAGTGTATAAGTCTCTGCTGCAGATGGCACAGCCTTGCTCCAGAACCCCAGGGCCAGTGCTGCGATTCTCCCTCTGGAGTTTTGTGTAAACTTTACAATGAATCTTTTTCCACCACCAATACCTCCAACTCTTCAGTGGTAGGGTTGCTTGCATAGCAGTCTGGACCTGCTGCTCTACTCCCACTCAAAGCCAGTAGCTTTCCATGTCACTCATCACATGTGCTGGAGAATTTTTTCTTGGTGTGAAATCTGTTGCCTCAGAATCCAAAAGGCTATCAGCCAATCTGCCTACTTCTTTGTAGTAGTGATGCAGAATGCAGCAAGGTTACTTTTACTTTGAAGGAATTATTCTGGCACACCTCTGAATACTTGCTCCCATGCTGGGAGGGACCCCCATAGCATCTCCATGCATGGGGAAGTACCAGCCCATAGCATCTCCATGCATGGGGAAGTACCAGCTCTCAATAGGGTCATGGATGTAGCCCCTGCAGCTTTCAGGCTTCATGGTACACCACAGAGCCAGATTCTGCAGGAATATCTACCCGGATGTCCTTATCCTTGTTTCAGGGACCCAGGTTGCCCAGTCAGGGAAAAGGAGTATAACAGATGTAACAAGTCTATCTCAGCAGAAAATTTCTCTCTCTGGGGATCTGTGATTCTATCAAGCTCTGTGTCTGCCCCTTGGCTATGTCAGCTTTTCACTGCAGGAGATAGGGGCCTGGTACATATTAGGTACAATTTATTAAGCGGATGGATGGATGAATGGATGGATGGATGGATGGATGGATGGATGGATGGATGGATGGATGGATGCAGTGGCACTGGACAAGCAGTGGTTTGGAAAAGCATAGAACTTATTTTAAAATCTTAGTTTTATATTATTTCTGAATAAGGTAGGAAATATAGATGAAAAGATAAGAGAAAACCAGGCTCAGTTTTTCTATAAGAAACTTCTTTGCCCTTTACTGTGTCTCTTTATCCAATAAATCATAACCATGAATTATTCAATGAAACATTTATGTTGTTTCTCATATCTTTTATAAAACAAGAAACTATAACCATGATGTATAGAATATTACACTAAAATTATTTTGCATAAAATGAAATAATGGACAGATTCAAAGTTACATGGCTAGTTATAAGCTGCTTCCTTTATATAATAAGCAGAAAGTTGAATATGCCTCACATTTATATTTGTCACTTATTGAAAATTGAAAGCTTCATGTATCTTAAAGATATCTTAGTAAACAAACTTACTCAGTGAATAAATCAACAGAAAAATATAGGTTGGGGCTATGGAAAACAGCAGGAAAGAGTGACATTTAATCTCCTCAAAATGATATTTGGACACAAAATCTTGTTTGGTAAATGTTTCACTATCAGAACGTCAGTCTTTAAAAATATCTCAGGCAATTAATGTCACAAAGCGAGTCAGAACCAAATAGTTGAGCAAAACAACAAAATCTGAAGCCAAGCCACTGCATACAAACCCTTCTGAACCAGAGCAGCTGAACGTAAAAAGGCCATGTGGAAAAGCCACAAGGGAGGAAAAACGGCCAAAGAAACCTCTTAATTGTTCCATGTGGATAATCAGATTATTTGCAAGTAACAAGATATTTACCTCTACATTTCCAATATTCAAAGCAAAGGTAATAAATTCTCAAAACTCATCACTTTCTAATTTTACGAAAATTTACTATTATCTCTGTGGTCTTTAGATTGTATTTGTTGTCTTTGTATGGTAGAAATGTTATATGATATTTGGTAAAATGGATCCTCTTTAGTTTTTTTTATTTCAACAGTTTTTGGGGAACAGGTGGTTTTTGTGTTACATGAATAAGTTCTTTAGTGGTAATTTCTGAGATTTTGGTGCACCCATCACCTCAGCAGGGTAAGCGTATCTTTTCCCAAGCCCAAGTTCAGGGACATCACCTTGGTAGCTTGAAATCAGCCATACTGGGAGAAGTTGGCAAATGCTATATATCAAGGCTTTTTCTTTGTTCAAAGACCTTGTCATTAAACATTTACCAGTTTCCCCTGGCAACACTCTTTCTGCCTGTAAACATCTGAGAAAGCTGTTGGTCCTCCCTGACCAAGGACCAAAATAGTAAATATTTTGGAATCCACACCAGGTAACAGATGATGCCTGAGTTCACACCAATAGTGTTAGATATGCTCCCCGTTTCGTGATTCCTGAAGCCAAGCACTGCACTGTACCACCATCGCACAGCATGGAAATTGTTCTAATCAACAAGAACCAGTTTTGTGCCACACCCTACTCCTATTATCACATATCTTCTCTTTCTGTGTCTACTGAGATTTGGATACCACTGTGCAACATGAGAAGAAGCAGAGGGATGGATAAAGATGTCTTTCATCTTGGGAAGATTAGTCCTCTAAGAAAGGGCAGAGAAAGGATGAGTACAGGATGCCTCAGCCACAGTTCCATCTTCTCCAGCAGTAAGTAGCTAGTCCTGAAAATACCCAAAGGCAAGAATTTGCCACTGCAAGAGATTTTTTTTTTTCCCTCATGAAGTCCCGCTGGTTCAGACTGCATGAAAAATGCCCTGGTTTGTGGAAGGCTCATTTTATTTTACTATTTGCCGAATAATCTCCCTGCCTTAATAGGCTAAAGGACATTCAGCTCTCTCCTGATCTGTATTTTAGATGTATTTTTTCTCATTCCAAAATTCTCCACACTAAATCGTTATGTTTTTTCTAAAGTTACCTGGGCTTCAATGTAGGTTCTAGGCAAATGGCATCAGGTCCACATAATTTCTATCTAAACCCAAGCTGCCTTCCCAATACAACTGATGACTAGTTCAGTTCTTTCCACCAGCAAGACAGGCCTGTAGCCTCATGTTAAATGAACAATGGTGGTTAAGGGAATGGCTGGGGCAAAGAAAGGAGAGCAGAAGTATATAAAGTGCACGAAGTTCCTTGTCAGAGGAAGGAGTCTGAAATTAGTAATTTTATTCTGGATGCTAATTTTAGATGTAAGTAGGTTCTTTCAGATATCACGAACTGGGAAATGATCATGTTGCTTCAAGTAATGGGAACTTATTTATGATGTAATAGACAAAATGTATACAAGTTCTATGAGAGATGGAAGTAAATAAAAATTACTCAATCCCACTCTGTTTTTTAAATTAATTTCAACTTTCATTTTAGGTTCAGAAAATACATGTACAAGTTTCTTACACAGGTATACTGCATGATGCTGAGGTTTGGGGTGTGGATAGTGAGCACAGTGCCCAATAGGTAGTTTTTCTATACTTGCCCTCCTGTCTCTCTACCCCTTCTAGTAGTCCTCAGTGTCTATTGTTCCCGACTTTATGTCCGTGAGTACCCAATGTTTAGCTCTCACTTATAAGTGAGAACATGCAGTATTTGGTTTTCTGTTCCTACATTAATTCACTTAGGATAATGGCATCCAGCTGCATCCGTGTTGCTGGAAAGGACATAATTTTATTCTTTTTATGGCTGTGTGGTATTCTATGGTGTGTATGTACCATGTTTTCTTTATCCAGTCCACCACTGATGGGCACCTAGGTTGATTCCATGTATTTGCTATTGTGGATAGTGCTGTGCTGAATATATGAGTGCATGTGTCTTTTTCGTAGAATTATTTATTTTCCTTTGGATATATACCCAGTAATGGGATTGCTGAGTTGAATGGTAGTTCTGTTTTAAGTTCTTTGAGCAATCTCCAAACTGCTTTCCACAGTGGCTGAACTAATTTACATTCCAATCAACAGTGTATCAGCATTTCCTTTTCTCCATAGCCTCACCGGCATGTGTTGTTTTTTGACTTTTTAATAATAGCTATACTGATTGGTGGGATATACTATATCATAGTGTTTTTATTTGAATGTCTCTGATGATGTTGAGCATTTTTTTATGTTTGTTAGCCACTTATATGTCTTCTTTTGAGAAGTCCCTGTTCACGTTCATGTTTCTTGTCTACTTTTTAATGGGGTTATTTGTTTTTACTTGTTAATTTGTCTATGTTCCTTGCAGATTCTGGACATTATACCTTTGTCAGATGCATAGTTTGTGAATATTTTCTCCCATTCTGTAGGTTGTCTGCTCTCTGCCAAGGCCAATGTCCAGAATGGTGTTTCCTAAGTTTTCTTCTAAGATTCTTATAGTTTGAAGTCTTACATTTAAATCTTTAATCCATCATGAGTTAATTTTTGTGTATAGTGAAAGGTAGGGATTCAGTTTCAGTCTTCTGCATATGGCTAGCCAGCTATCCCAGCACCATTTATTGAAGAGGGAGTCCTTTCTCCATTGCTTACTTCTGTCAGCTTTGTCAAAGAAAAGATGGCTGTAGGTATGTGGTTTTATTTCTGCATTCTCTATTCTGTTCCAGTTGTCTATGTGCTTTTGTTTTGGTTACTGTAGCCTTATAATATAGTTTGAAGTCAGGTAATGTGATCCCTCCAGCTTTGTTCTTTTTGCTTAGGATTGCTTTGGTTATTTAGGCTCTTTTATGGTTCCATATAAATTTTAGAATAGCTTTTTTCTAGTTCTGTGAAAAATGTCATTGGTAGTTGACTCGGAATAGCATTGAATCTACAGATTGCTTTGGGCACTATGGCCACTTTAATGATACTGATTCTTCCAATCTGTCACAGCACAAAATGTTTTGCCATTTGTTTGTGTCATTTATGATACTTTTAGCAGTATTCTGTAGTTCTCACTGCAGCAATCTTTCACCTTCTTTGTCATATACATTCCTATTAGTTTGGTGCAAAAGTAATTGCAGCTTTTGCCATTACTTAAAAAAAAAAAAAATGGCAAAAACCGCAATTACTTTTGCACCAACCTAACAGGTATTGTTTGTGTGTGGCTATTGTAAGTGGGATTGTGTTCTTCATTTGATTCTCAGCTTCAATATTACTGGTGTATAGAACTGCAACTGATTTTTGTATGTTGATTTTGTATCCCAAAACTTTCCTGAACTCATTTGTCAGTTCCAGGAGCCTTTTGACAGAGTCCTTAGGATTTTCTAGGTATAGAATAATATCATCAACCGTTAAGGAAACCAGCCCTACACCACCCGGCGGGTAACCCGAGTCCAGTGGAGACAAAGGAGAAAGAGACACAAAAAGAGTTTAAAAGGTGGGTCCAGGGGACCAGAGAGTTGGAGGCTTGCTTAAGGCCCAGAGCTCTTCGGTTCAGCCTAATTTATTTGTTTACAAGCTCTTTGTTCTTAGGGCAAATGGGAGGGGTAGGAAGGGATGAGGAAAAGGATTAATCAGTGAAGGAGAACTAGTGAGTCATTCAATAAGATGTAGAGCAGTGGTGGTTTCTGTGAATTTCCTTGAGCAAAGGCGTGTTTCTAAACTACTTAAGATCTTTAACTTATCGGGACTGAAATGGGTGGGAGAGGGTTTTGAGGAGCCAAGATGTATGATTATACTCCAGTGCTTCAAGGGAGTGTTATTTCCCTGAGCAACCTGCGGAATGCCGTGGAGTGGTTATGCTTTTGGGGCATAAAGACATGAAGGCAATAAGGAGAGCTTTCTCCTCAGAGGCTGCCCATGGCTCCCCAAGGGTGTCTCACACAGGGGAGACCAACTCATCTGGCGCTCCAGAAACTCTCTTTCCCACATCAATAAAGAGAGATAGTTAAACTTCTTATTTTCCTATTTGGTTTCTATTTACTTCTTTCTCTTGCTCGATTGTTCTGGCTAGGACTTCCCAGAGCCCACTTTAAAAGAATTTATGAGCACCTTCAGATTATTCTGAAGAGAATGTTTTGGTTTTTCTTCCACAGACTTTAAACTTTCAGAAAGCAAATGCCCTCACGTGTGAAGAGGCAAGAGACAGAAGTTGAGAGATATCAAGATCCTAATTATTTAATCTGGATTCATTCAAATGATAGATAATAACTTCATCGATGCAATGTAAGTGACTCTTATATCCTTAGTTTTATGGGCTCAGTCAATAAATTGCTATTTTCCCTTTAGCAAACATAGAAAAAAATCAGATCAAAAGCAAACCAAAGCCAAAATTAGTAGAAAAAAATTATAAAAATCAGGGAAGAAATAAAATTGAAACAAAATAATGATACAAATGATCAATGAAAAGAAAAATTGGTTCTTTGGAAAGATAAACAAAATTGACAAACCTTTAGCCAGACTAAAAAAAAGAGAGAAAACACAAATAAATAAAATCAGGGATGAAAAAGAAGACGTTACAAGTGTTACCACAGAAATTCAAAGGATCATTAGAGACTACTATGAGCAACTACGTGCCAAAAATTGGGAACAGAAAAAATAAATTCCTAGACACATACGACCTACCAAGAGTGAACTATGAAGAAATCCAAAACCTGATGGCCAGGCGCGGTGGCTCAAGCCTGTAATCCCAGCACTTTGGGAGGCCGAGACGGGCGGATCACGAGGTCAGGAGATCGAGACCATCCTGGCTAACACAGTGAAACCCCGTCTCTACTAAAAAATACAAAAAACTAGCTGGGCATGGTGGCGGGCGCCTGTAGTCCCAGCTACTCAGGAGGCTGAGGCAGGAGAATGGCGTGAACCCGGGAGGCAGAGCTTGCAGTGAGCTGAGATCCGGCCACTGCACTCCAGCCTGGGCAACAGAGTGAGACTCCGTCTCAAAAAAAAAAAAAAAGGAAATCCAAAACCTGAAAGACCAATAACAAGTAACAAGATTGAAGCCATAATAAAAGGTCTCCCCACAGAGAAAAGTTGGGACCCAATGGTTTCACTTCTGAATTCTACCAAACATTTAAAGAAGAACTAATACCGATTCTACTCAAACCATCTCAAAAATTAGAGGAAGAGAAAATACTTCCAAACTCATTCTATGAGCTGAGTATTACCTTGATACCAAAACCAAAGACACATAAGAAAAAAAGACAACATAGCCCAATATCCCTGAAGAACTTTGATGCAAAGATCCTCAACAGGAAACTAGCAAACCAAATTCATGAACACATTAAAAAGGTCATTCATCATGACCAAGTGGGATTTATCCCCGGGATGCAAGGATGGTTCAACATACACAAATCAACCAAAGTGATCATTAATATCAACAGAATGAAGGACAAAAACCATATGATTATTTCAATTGACACTGAACAGTCATTTGATAAAATTCAACATGTTTTCTTGATGAAAACCCTCAAAAAACTGGGTATATAAGGAACATTCCTCAACACAAAAAGCCATATACAACAGACCCACAGCTACTATCATGCTGAATGGGAGAAACCAAAAGCTTTTCCAGTAAGACCTGGAATAAGTCAAGGATGCCCACTTCTGCCACTGTTATTCAACGTAGGACTGGGAATCCTAGCTAGAGCAATCAGACAAGAGAAAGAAATAAAGGGTATCCACACTGGAAAGGAAGAAGTCAAATTATCCTTGTTTGCAGATGATTCGATCTTATATTTGGAAAAACCTAAAGAATTCACCAAAGAATTATTAGAACTAATTAAAAATCAGTAAAGTTGCAGGATACAAAATCAACATACAAAAATGAGGAGCATTTCTATATGCCAACAGTGAACAATTAGGAAAAGAAATCAAGAAAACAATCACATTTGTAATAGCTGCAAATAAAATAAGATTCCGAGGAATTAACTAAGGCAAATAAGTGAAAGACCTCTACAATAACAACTATAAAACCCAGATGCAAGAAATTGAAGAGGACACACAAAAAATGGAAAGATATTTCATGCTAATGGATTAGAAGAATCAATATTGTTAAAATGTTCATACTACCCAAAGCAATCTACAGTCTCAGTGCAATCCCCACCAAAATATCAATGACATCCTTCACAGAAACAGGAAAAATAATTCTAAACTTTAGGAACCACAAAAGACCCAGAATAACCAAAGCCATCCTGAGCAAAAGGAACAAAACTGGAAGAATCATGTTACCTGACTTCAAATAATAATACAGAGCTATGGTAACAAAAGCAACATGATACTGGCATATAAACAGACACATAGACCAATGGAACAGAAAAGAGAACCCAGAAATAAAACCAAACATTTACAGTGAACTCATTTTTGACAAAAATGCCAAGAACAAACAATGGGGAGAGGAATATCTCTTCAACAAAGCAAGAAAAACTGGATATCCATATGCAGAAGAAAGAAACTAGGTCCCTCTCACCTTAAAAAAATCAAATCAAAATGGATTAAAGATGGCCGGGCGCAGTGACTCATGCCTATAATCCCAGCACTTTGGGAGGCCAAGGTGGGTGGATCACAAGGTCAGGAAATCGAGGCCCTCCTGGCTAACACAGTGAAACCCCGTCTCTACTAAAACTATAAAAAATTAGCCAGGCGTGGTGGTGGGCACCTGTAGTCCCAGCTACTCAAGAGGCTGAGGCAGGAGAATCGGCTTGAATCTGGGAGGCGGAGGCTGCAGTTAGCCAATATCACACCACTGCCCTCCAGCCTGGGTGACAGAGCAAGACTCTGTCTCAAAAATAAATAAATAAATAAATAAATAAGTAAATAAATAAATAAATAAATAAATAAAAAAGGATTAAAGAGTTAAGTCAAAGACCTCAAACTATGAAACTGCTACAAGAAAACACTGGGAAAACCTCTCCAGGACATTGATCTGGGAAAATACTTTTTGAGTAATGTTCCACAAGCACAGGCAACAAAAGCAAAAATTGATAAATGGGATCATATCCAGTTAAAAAGCTTCTGTACAGCAAAGGAAACAATCAACAAAATAAAGAGACAACACACAGAATGGGAGGAAATGTTTGCAAACTGTCCATTTGACAAAGGATTAATACCTAGAATATGTAAGGCGCTCAAACAACTCTCTAGGGAAAAAAAAGTAATAATCTGATGTTAAAATAAACTAAAGATCTGAATAGACACTTTTCAAAAGAAGACATACAAATGGCAAACAGGCATATGAAAACGTACTCAACATCATGGATCATCAGAGAAATGCAAATCAAAACTACAATGACATGTTATCTCACCCCAGTTAAAATGGCTTATATGCAAAAGACAGCATTATGTAACAAATGCTGGTGAAGATGTGGAGAACAGGAAATCCTTGTACACTGTTGGTGGGAATGTAAATTAGTACAACCACGATGAAGAAGAGTTTGCAGCTTCCTCAAAAAACTAAAAATTGAGTTACCATATGATCCAGCAATCCTACTTCTGGGTATATACTGAAAAGAAAGGAAATCAGTATATGGAAGAGATCTCTGCACTCCTATGTCTGTTGCAGCGCTGTTTACACTAGCTAAGATTTGGAAGCAACCCAAGTTCCATCAACAGATGAAAGGATAAGGAAAATGTGATACATATACACAATAGAGTACTACTATTCAGCCCAAAAAAGAATGAGTTCCTGTTATTTGCAACAACGTGGATGGAACTGGAGGTCATTATGTTAAGTAAAATAAACTAAGCACAGGAAGATAAACTTACACGTTCACACTCATTTGTGGGAGCTAAAAATTAAAGCAATTGAACTCATAGAGATAGACAGTACAATGATCTGGGGCTAGGAAGGGTAGTGGGGAGGGGGAGAAATGGGGATGGTTAATGGCACCAAAAACATGCTTAGAATGAATAAGACCTACTATTTAATAGCACAGCAGAGTGACAATAGTGAATAATAATTTAATTGTCCATGTTACAATAACTAAAAGAGTATAATTGGATTTGTAATTCAAAGGATAAATGCTTGAGGGGATGGATATCTCATTTTATATGATGTGATTATTATGCATTGCATGCCTGTATCAAAATATCTCATGTACCCCACAAATATATACACCTACTATGTACCCACAAAAATTAAAGTTAAAACTTTAAAAAGATCACTGATGACAGATCATCATAACAGGTATAATAATAATAAAGTTTGAAATATTGCAAGAATTACCAAGATGTGACACAGAGGCACTAAGGGAGCACAGGCTGTTGGAAAAATGGTATCAATGCACTTGTTTAATGCAGGGTTGCCACCAACCTTTAGTTAAAAAAAAAATATATATATATATATATTTTTTTTTATATATATATATTTTATATATTTTATATATATATATATCTGCAAAGCACAAATGAGGTATACGTGTATGTAGAAAATCCTTCGGAATCTACAACAAAAGTCAGTAGAACTAACTTGTTAACTCAGCAAGATCATAGGATAATAGTCACTGTGTAACAATGAATTGTATTTCTCTTTTCTAGGAATTAAAAATTGGAAATTGAAATTAAAAATCCAATGCCATTATACTAGGAAAAAAATCATTAGGTGTTTAGGGATTAATCTATCAAAATGTGTGTAAGATCAAAAAATGCCCAAATCAGATCTATCTGTAGATTCAATGCAATTCAAAATTCCAGCAGGATTTTTTCTAGAAATTGAGGTGAGCCCTAAAATTATTTAAAAATGCAAAATATATAGAATAGTCCATTTTTTAAAAGAAAAACAAAGTTAAAGGACTTAGGGCACCTAATTTCAAAACTTTCTATAAATCTACAAGAATAAAGACAGAGTGGAGCTGGTTTAAGCATAGACATATAGATCAGTGGAATGTAATAAAGAAATAGTTCTGGAACAACTTGCAATGCAACTGGGGGCTGGGGAAGAAGAACCTCAATCTTTACTTCTCATCATACTAAAAATTAATTCATAATAAATGATACTGCTAAACACAAAAGCTAAAACTATAAAACATCTAGGAGAGAGCATAGGAAAAACATCCTTGCCACTTTGAGTAACCAAAGCCTTCTTAGGATGCAATAGGCACAAACAATAAAAGAAAGAAATAACACATGGAAGTTCATCAGAAGAAAAAACTTCTCTTCAAAAGATACCATTATGAAAATGTTAAAAAACACAGCAAAAATTGAAAGAAAATATGAGTAATACATATATATCTGACAAAGGACTTATGTGCAGAATATATAAAAACTGTCACAACTCAAAAGTTAGAAGAGATATAAATCAAGGAAAGATGGGCAAAATATATAAAGAGGCACATCACAAAAGAAGATACTTGAATGACCAATATGAAAAGATGTCACCAGGGAAATGCAAATTTAAAGAAATATACAATGAAATAGTTTGACAGTTTTTATACAAAAACATACATTTACCATACAACCCAGACATTTCAGTCCTAGGTATTTTACCTTTAAATAGTGAAAACATTTGTCCACAAAATGACTTGTATATGAATGTTCTTTGCAGCTTCATCCACAAGATCCCCAAACAGGAAACAACCCAAATATCCATAAATAGGTGAATTGATATAAATAAGTGGTATGTTCATATCATAGAATACTACTCAACAATAAAAAGAAATGAAGTACATACAAGCGTAAAAATGTCTATGAATCTCAAAACATTGTGCTGAATGAAAGAATTCAGAAAAAAAGAGTAAATACACCATTCTTTGATTTATAGCAAATTTTTAAAAGGAGAATCAAACCTATTGAGAAAGGATGTAGATCTACAGTTGCAAGGTTGGGTGGGGACTGACTCCAAAGGAAAAAGAGGAGGTTTTTTTCTTTTTTTTTTTTTTGGTGGTAGATGCATTCTATATTTTAATTGTGGTAATATATATATATATATCTGTAAAAGCTCATCAAACTGCACATTTAAAACATGCAATTTTAAGAGTTTGTTTTTATTTTATTTACATTTTACCTGAATAGAGTTTTAAAAAAATTTTTTAAAGACTGACAAATGGTCTCAAAGACTTAGTCTTTAGAAAATTTAGGAAAAGAACTTAATGTAAATTAATTTGCTGACACACTTCTATAATACTTTTACCCTACATTTTCAACTACTTGATTATTGATTGCCTCTTCATTTGATAATTAATTTGCAATATTTTAAAAAATAGAAAAATAACTTTTTCTTTAATACATGTATCAATTTTTAAATTCTTGATAGTTTAGGTAGGAATATTTACTTCATATTCAAATAATTTCTAGTATTCAGTGTTATGCCCTTTTTTGACTTTTTGCCTGTATCTCTTTGGTTTATTTCTAGTTGTTGCTGTGTGCATACTTATCACAGTTTACATGGAATTAATATTACATCTCTTCACATATAGCATTAAGAACTTGTGACAGTATGTATATTTCTATTTATCACTTCCTCTCTTTTTGATATATTTATTATGTATTTATGCTAATTTTGTCTTAGTCAAATGTCTTTTGAAAACTAAGGTAAGTTTTTAAATTGTTGTGTATTTATTACTTGTTTTATTTTTATGGCACTCCTCACTTATTATTGTAGATCCAAGCTTTCTACTGATACCAGTGCTCTTCAACTGAAAACTTGCCTTAGGCAGTTCTTATAGTGAAGATCTATAGGTGAAATATTCTCTCAGCTTTCATTTTTCTGAAAATGTCTTCATTTTGCCTTTATGTTTGAAGAATATTTTTACATATTGAAATTATAGATCGAAAAGTGTTTTTTGTAGTGTTTTAAATATGTCATTCCATTATCTTTTTACCTTGCATTGTTTCCTGTGTTAAGTCAGTCATAATTCTCATCTGTATGTGCTACATCTTTTTTCCCCCTCTGGCAACCTTTAGGACTTTTTATTCATCTTTCTTCTTATCAGTTTATAATTTTTTGTGTATTTATTTAACTTGGGGTAAATTGACTTTTTAAATTATTATACTTTAAGTTCTGGGGTACATGTGCAGAACGTGCAGGTTTGTTACATAGGTATATATATGCGCCATGGTGATTTGCTGCACCCATCAACTCGTCATCTATATTAGATAGTTCTCCTAATGCTATCCCTCCCATCTCATGACAGGCCCTGGTGTGTGTGATGGTCCCCTCCCTGTGTCCATGTGTTCTAATTGATCAACTCCCATGTATGAGTGAGAACATGCAGTGGTAAATTGACTTTTACTTGCCATTCCTTCACCAGTGCTTCTGTTGAAATCAGTCAAGTCTCTTGAGTTTTGGCACTTTCTCCTCCTCCTGCCTGTATTAAGATCCAATGTTTCCACCCAGAAGTTGCCACAGCATACTGCTCACTTATGAAGGACTTTTCTTTCTTGTAATCACTTTGTAAAGGCTTATGTACATCCAACAGTCTTCAAAAATCCCACAGGTACATGTAAGTTGTATGTTGTCCGGATTTTTCATGGTGTTACCATGGGAGAAAAAGCCATCCACAACTTTTCACATCCTAGCCTGAAGTGGAACTGCCTATACCAGCTATTTCCTAAAGTAGCCTTAAGAAAAGAATATGGTCTTTTGGATTCAGACATACATAAACTCAAAAACTGGACTCTGTATTTACTAGCAGAACATAGTTCAGCTATGCACATAGCAGAACTGTACTTACTAGCAGAACAGTTCTGCTAGTGGCTAATATTGAAAATATCATCTAGCTGATGAAAATCTTTTAAGAGATTCCACTAAAAAAGAATGAGCTACTGTTAGATGATAATTTCTGCTGAATTTTGCTGGGTCATCCTGTATAGCTGAAACTGGAGCCAATGACTCCATCAAAACTGAATACCAATTTGTGTGCCATCCTGGGATTTAACAATTAAATTCTGACCAGTATTAGGTGTGGAGTCCTATTTAGGGAAAAGGAGTTAGGCTGGTGGGAACAGGGCAAAGCAAAAGGAGAAAGCAGATAAGCTATGAGTCTGCCTTTCTTCATGATCCAGGACACATAGCCCTCCTGTGCAAATAACTCACAATCTTCCTGTGCCCGACTTATCACCAGCCCCTCCGCTGACAGAAAAATCCAAGTTAGCTCACTGCAACACTGGCATTATTAGTACAAAGCCCTCTTCAGCACACAGCATAGCACCATTCTCTAAAATCCCCAGCAAGCCTTTTTCTCCTTGCAGTCAGCTCCTTTCTTGCTGACCTGTTTGTTGCACCCTTACAATGTATTTTCATATCTTCTCTAATAAGTTTTCCTTTCCTAACCTAAAACTGTCTTGGCAAATTCTTCTTACCACCCATGCCACTGACCTAGATAGTCACAACCTACCTATGACATTAGGTAGTCATAGTAACAAATCGGTCATTTTGTTTCCTAAAAATGAAAAGCAATAGTCCACTCACAAATCTAATTTCATGTTGTTTATTAGAAAGAAAAAGAAGCCATAGTTTCAAAGCTTAAAATCCTAATAAGAACATTTTGTGATTTTTTTTTTTTTGCAAATATGTAACACAAATTGATAGAAAATTAACTTGCCTCAGAAGTGAAAAACATGATCACACCAATCACGGGAACAGTGTGTGTATACATTTTAATTCAGAGCATATGTGATTTAGTAAATCATTCTGCACAGAAATAAGTACCTAATAGTCATTTGTTGGTCTAACATCTAATTTTTCTCTGCTAAATCTGCTTATGAACAGCTTGATGAGAATGTCATAATATTAAGGAAGATAATTTTGTATGTATGACATTCCTTTTATACCTAAAACTATGAAATCAAATGAAGAGTTTCAAGGAAAACAGAATTAAACAGCATCATTTACCATGTTGAAGACAGTAAATCTCTTCAAAAATTAGAAATACAAAATTCTTCCTTCAGAAAACCATTAGCCATCATGCTAAGCAGTTATGATAAAAATAATAAAAACTATAAACATGAGATTTTAAAAGTTTCTTATTTTAAAAAAAAGAAAAGAAAAAAAAGAGGAAAGGCATACTATGTCCTAATCCCATTATCTTTAAGAGTTTGCTCTTATTCCAAGGTCAAGTCTGTTACTCATTTTATAAACGAGCCAGGTCTAAGGGTTTATTGTATTCTAAAAACCTACAGTGATCTTGAAATTTCAAATTCAAATCGTTTAACACTTTCTTCATCTTCACAAGCTCTTAGAGAATCATAAAGCATTAATACTGACCTTGTGATGTAGTTAAATTCTATTTACATTTTTAATACAGAAAAAACTCAGTTTGCATAAGATAGATGATAGAAAGGTTGATCAAAGAACTCAGGTAAGATTGAAAAATCTAGGCCAAGTATTTTATACACATTCAGAAATACACACTAACATACACATGGGCACTTCCCCACAAATGTATACCACACTGTTGGAAAACACAACCAGTGGTCTATAAAGGTATTCCTTTATAGCGCAGGGTTTTTTGTGTATACAGACCATAGATTTCTGTTCCTTCTCTATTGTAAATAGGTGTATGTGTAATTGTGTTCTGTTTATCTCACCCTGATCAAAACCTGCTTGCCTGAAGCCTAGCATTTGTAACTACCTACTCTTCTGTTCACTCCACTAAGCTTTATCCTTACATCTGGGACTTACCTCACATGTAGAACCTGCTTTAATACTCCCAGCTGTCTTCCTAGAGTTCCACCCCAACTTATTCACTCAACGACTATTTATTGGGAACCTACTATGTGCCAGACACTATGAAAACAGAAGTGAATAAGATACAGTTCTACCCACTCAGAGACTTCTTTCCTGCATACAGGCAGGTAGAAGGAGCTGGTAGGGGTGGGGAGGAGGGAAGAGCGCTGGAGGTCAAGGATATGATACATTGTCATTATATTCTAGGCACTATGTGCCAAATATTTAATGTATATTATCTCAAAACCTCACAACCATATGGAGTTGAATATTATCATATTTCTACAGATGAGGAAAGTCAGATTCAGCAGATTGAAGAATTTGCCCTAAAACACAAAACTGGTAATTGATAGAGCCGGGATTCAAACCACAGCTGCCTGTGTCCAGGTAGCCTATTCTTGATCCTATCACCAGACTGACCCATATAGGATATATACTCCAATACAGTCAGACTTACCAGTTCCTCTGTACCCTCCCATGCATACCCCCCAACCCCTCCTGTCTTGAGACACAACCAGGCTGACCCACACAGGTATGAATTAAACAGTGCAAACATGTTCAATTGCTTTATTCGTATAACTCAGAGTTGTTTCTGTGGACTTTCTAATGGCAGATGACTTAAAACAAGTACTTTTGAGATTTCTCAGTCCAGCAGTGATTCTCATCTCAATCAATTCTGACTTGTAATCAAGTCATTTACCAGCTTAAATTTTAGTGAGCTGAATGTTCTGTCTTCCTTCATCCTTCTTCCCAGGGCAGTTTCTGAGTCCTAGGGAAGCCTTTGGGAGCATTGTGGCTTTGGTAGAATATACGTAGCTACTCTAAGGCTCTAAGGTCCTGTCTCTGCCAGTGTCTACTACTGATATAACTTGCCTGCCCTCTTGTTTCAAGTGGTATATGTGACCTTGAGCAGGGCTCAGAGCTCTTGGCCACAGGCTCTTCTTTGCCTTCTGGTGCTGCCAGTCCTCTGGATTCAGTTCCACGCTCTGTCTGGACCATGACTAGAAGTGCATGCAGCATTCTTTCAGTGAAGACCTTCTCAGACCAATGGGTGACCTCCTGGGAGGCTTTCCAGCTACTACTCTTAGACAACTTCTGTGTCCCCATGCTGGATCCCCAGGAAAAATTGGATTCCAGATCCATGGGAAAAGCTGAGGAGAGGGTGTTTTATCTGGTTCACTTTTTTTTTTCATATATACCACCTCCCATTTTGCTAAGCTGGCATGGAGCAGGGCTTTTCTCTCCGTCTTGCTATTGTTCTAGATCATACCTGCGACTTTCCTCTCTAAGATCCTAAGACTTAAGGAAGATTTTATAGGGTGGAGACAGGTATATAGGCGGAGTTCAGAGAGTGCGATCATTACATTGCTTCATTTCCTTTTTTTCTTTCTCTAAAATCTCCTATCCTCTAGCTTGGAGGTCATTTACTAAGTCTGGGGATTGGGGACAGAAATACAAACATGCTTTTCAGTTCCTCAAACCTATTTCTGGTCTCTTCTATCTTACACTTACCTCAAACTTAGAATCAAAGAGGAAGTCAACTTTGTTATCTGCTGTGAACTATTCCTATATCAACAGAACTTTCTGCCAAACGAGAAAATGTAGGCAGCTATACAAGTTGGACTTGAAATGGCAAAGCAATTAATGATTTGAAATATCAACAATAGACATTCCACTGAAGTTTGCCTTTTAACCCTTTCCCCCTGCAAGTCAGTGTGCATGGGTAGACACAACCATAAAAAGTGAAGTTATGGGTAAGGTGTCCTCAATGCAGTTCACATTTTCTTAAGAGCAATATAGATGCTTGATTGACAGAAAGAGGTGAAATCAGAGACAGAAGCCAAGAGAACATTCATATGATGCAAATTTTGATATACAGGTTTAAACAAACCCCAGACTGGTGGTATTTGAAAGCATTTAGAATTATTCAGAGAGAAACTGGGGATTTTCATGATTTTTTGCAAGTTTCTATCCTCAACTCTAAAAAAGCAATAAGAACAGAGATACAGAAAAACAGTAGGGAATATGACAATGTACAGATAATCATTTGGAAGTCTCACTTTGTTCAAAGAGAAATAATGATCATAACAAAGGTGGCTTACCTTAACAGAATTTAAAAGGCAAATAATTTGAAATAAAAAGCACAGGGATATTTAATATGTTGAGTTGCTTAGGAAGTAGTTCAACGCAAATTTGTTGAATCAATGTTTCCCTGGCAGAGAGGCAATTACATTTAAGAAAGTTTTAAAAAGTGGTTACTAAGCAACTACACTCAGCCTACACACATTGTTCATAATCTCTGGTAAATTATAGAAAATGACAGCCTGCCATTAGAGAACAGAGACATACAAAATTAAAGCATTATTATTCTATGTTCCTCCTACGGGAGAAAGATCCATTATATATTTGGTACTGTTATTAGGTTAAATAACTACAATAGGTATTAAATGTTAGTGTGTTACGGTATAAAAGAGTAAAAACCCAAGTGTTTTTCAAAGAATGACCCTTGTAAGTAGGTATAACCTTCCCCTAACTTGACTTCACATTGTATCCTCTCTGTCATAGCAAGAGCAGCTCGAAACACTACTTTATTGGCAGAATTTTAAGTGAGTCTTTGGTAAAAGGAAAAAAAAAGAAGAAGAGAAGGAAAGGGAAAGGGAAAGGGAAGGAAAGAGCGAGCAAGCCCGATAAGAAAAATATACATATCAGTATTATTCACAACCCAGAATTCTCCATTCTTTTTTTTTTTTGAGACGGAGTCTCGCTCTGTCGCCCAGGCTGGAGTGTAGTGGCCAGATCTCAACTCACTGCAAGCTCCGCCTCCGGGGTTCACGCCATTCTCCTGCCTCAGCCTCCCGAGTAGCTGGGACTACAGGCGCCCGCCACCTTGCCCGGCTAGTTTTTTGTATTTTTTGGTAGAGACGGGGTTTCACCGTGTTAGCCAGGATGGTCTCGATCTCCTGACCTCCTGATCCACCCGTCTCGGCCTCCCAAAGTGCTGGGATTACAGGCTTGAGCCACCGCCCCAGAATTCTCCATTCTAATAAAATAATGATATCTTTGGCGTCAACACTTTTTTGATAGTGGTACTTTAATGACTGCCTACTATTTATTTAGAAGAGAAAAATCAGTATATAGCAGTAGATAAAATCAAAATGCCCCTATTTAAGACATCAGGAAAACAGCTAGTTTCTTTCTTTTTTTCTTCCTTCCTTTTTTTTTTTTTTTTTTTTTTTTCCTCTTCTTGAGTCAGGTCTCGCTCTGTCATCCAGTCTGGAGTGCAGTGCTGCAATCACAGCTCACTACAGTCTCAACCTTCGTGCTCTAGCAATCCTTCTGCCTGTGCCTCCCAAAGTGCTAGGATTACGACCATAAGCCACCATGCTTGGCCCTAGTTTCTAGGAAAACAAATGTTTCTATTAAAAGAGTATGCCACTATGCATGCCTGTAGTCCCAGCTACTCAAGAGACCAAGGCTGGAGAATCGCTTGAACCCGGGAGGCAGAGGTTGCAGTGAGCCAAGATCGCACCACTGCACTCCACCTGGGTGACAGAGCGAGACTCCGTCTCACGAAAAAAAAAAAAAAAAAAAAGTATGCCACTAAATTTAGTAATCATGTGGCAAATGTCCACCAGATAAGGGTTCTCAAATTTCAGGGGAAATCTATTGGCCAAACGTATTTTGAAATTTTGTTCATTCTCTTATTTGTGAAAATAATTCCTACAGTTGGATAAAACCATATCTCTACTGTTATCCATTTCCATTTCAATGTGTATTATAAAACAATACATCTTTGGAAACAGTGAAGTTATTTTCTCTTCTTGCTCCCACTTCCTACACCTCTTCCCAGCCTGTAATAATCAAGCTCAGAGGCAGTAATAAGCACACAGTGGCTCTTTCTTACTACTCAGCAGCAACTGCTTCACACAGTTATTTCTCTTTCTCTCTAATGTGGCTCTCACCATGTCAGTAAAAATTCTGAGGACTGAAGAAACCTGCTGCCTAGCCCCGCTCATTTCAGCATGTCCTATTGCCATATAGGTCATTGGTATTGACTGTGACCTAGAAAAATGGGTAAGAAAAGTAAGATCAGTGTCAAAAACAACAAATGAATGGGAACTGAATAGGAACTGTCAGAAAGAGTTAGGCATTCTAGAGGCTCCCTGCCTTGTCATGATCTCTCTCCAGGACTACGTGAATTTTCTTTCATTCCATTTCTCCTTTTCTCTTCATTGTATTTCTACTCCATAGCTGTTTTGCTTTCTCATAGTTCCTGAATCTTTATAACCTGGACTTACCATGGCCTTGAAAAAATACTTCATGATATTTTTTCATCTCCACCCACCACTTCTAACTAAATTGTTCCTTTGTATTCATTAGTTCAAATTTTTGAAAAAGAGAAAATTAACCCAGTTCATCTTTCTGAGCCAGACCATGTTTCAGATCACTGCCTAACCTATGGGCTGTGTGACAGTTTTTAAAATATACACAAAAATCTTTGACATTTCTCCCATCCAGAGACAGGGTTCATGTCTCCTCCCCTTGAATCTGGACTATGTGAATACAATAGAAGTGGCAGTGGGCAGATTTCCAGGATTAGGCCTTAAGACACCAGCAGCCTGCTCTTGGAATCTGACCACCAGCTGTGAAGAAGCCCAGGTCACACAAAGAGGCCAGGTAGGGGCTATGGCTGACTGTTCCAGTGGAGCTCCCAGAAAACAGCCAGCATCAACCACCAGAAATGTGTGAGTAAAGCTATCTGCAGAGGACACTAGTCCCCAGTCGATCACTCCCAGCCTTTGAGTCTTTCCAGCTGATGCATCAGATATCGTGGAGCAGCGACAAGCCATGCTGATTGTACCTATCTGAATTCTTGTCATACAGCATATGTGAGCATAATAAAATGCATGCTTTATACCCTAAGTTCTGGGATAGTTGGTTATATAGTAGTAGACAGCTGGAAAATATTTTGGTACCGTAAGTCAATTACCTATAGCTGTGTCCCAAAACTACACACTTCAGTGGTTTAAAACAACGATCTTCTTTTTTTGTTGTTGTTGTTGTTTTTGTTTTTGTTTTTGTTTTTGTTTTTTTCCTGTTTCTGGGAGTCAAGGATTTGAGAGGCATTCAGCCAGGTAGTTTTGGTTCAGAGTCTGCCACATAGCTGTAGTCAAAGCCTGGAGCTGGAAGACTATAACTGCTGAAGCAGCTGGGGGCTGGCTAGGCACCTCCCTTTCCTCTGAGGTTTCAAGGGCTCTCTTCAGGGTCTCTCCATGTACACTACTTTGGGCTTCATCTCAGGATGATGGCCTCAGATGACAGAAATTCTTACATGGTGGCTCAAGGTTCCAACGTGACTGTTCCAATGAGCCAAGCGAAAGATGCATTGCCTTTTTTGACCTAGTCTTGTAAGTCACTTGGCATCATTTCCACCATACTCTTACCAGTCAGCTGCTCATAAACTCAGCTTAGAATCAAGGAGTTGGGGGAGATAGATTCACTTTTCAAAGAGAGGAGTGTCAAAGAAATTTGTCAAAGTTCAGTCCTGGGCCAAAGCTCATACCTATTCTAATCAACTACGCCGAAGGCTAGTGGGATCATAGGTGCACCTATGGCCTCTCTTCTGTTAGGGACTGGAAGCAGGGATAGCTCCCTTAGAAGGAACTACATTGGCCAGTTCAGAGCACTACATCCCTTGCCTGCCCAGAACTCAGGGTCCTTCTTCCTCTTCTTTATGTCCTACACACATCTGCAACCTGTTGACCCCATCTATTGAACATCTCTTGAACTCCCCACTGGCAGTTAATAGATGATTTTTATAGAAAATTTGGAGAACACAAAAAACTACAAGGAGAAAAAAATACCCTTCCTCCCACATACACAGTTCCAGAGATGCCCACTCCCAACATGGCCTGGAAAAATGTCAAGGACCACTTCAAAAGCTGCTTGCCTATCTCGGAGTCCAGAGTTTTCTGTGGCGTCTAGCCTGTTTCTTTGTTCTCCTTTTTCCATGCTCCCATTCAGAGTTATTTCTTACCATTTTATGGGCTCAAAATGACCACTGGTAAACATCAAAGCACCCTGAATACAACAAATGAAAAGTAAAGAATATTTATAATAACTATTTTTATTGGTGTACAAAGGGAAAATAAAATCTGTCTTTTCATCCTGAAACTCAGGATTTACATATTTGTGATCAAGCAGTATTTACAAATTTGTAGTCTGCATTTTTCCTTTGTACTATAATTTTTGTTGTCATTATGATCTTTAAAATCATGAAAAGAAAATGTAAAGTGAAATATCTAATAGCTTAAGCAATATGTTCATTTTTGTTCATCACTTTACTATTAATAAAAAAATTATTTTTAAGTTGAATTACCCAGCAAATAAATTAACCCAGTTATAACTTCACTAATCATTTCTTTTATTTCTATTTTTCTCAATTAAAATAGAATTATTAATTAACATAAATTTATGGGTAAGCTTGGTAGACTGAGTATAATTGTTTTTTCCTTGTAACCTTCTGAAATCCCACTAAAATAAAAGGAAAAGGAATTTAAAACTATAAATCCACAAAAAAGAGAAATAATGACAGCATATGAGAGATCTTAACAAAATCTAGAAACTGAAAAGCAATAAATGAGAAGCAGCCTAATAGACCAAAGACAAATGAAGCTTGAATCTATAATAGGATCTCTAATAAGAAGTAAGCTAATTATATGCCAAAAGGTTAAGAAGTTACAGAATCTTGAAAATTCTCAAGAATTGAATAAACCAGATATCACTGAGTCCAATAGTTTAAGTTGGTCTGAAACCAAGAGGATTGTCTGACAATCTTCATAAGGAATAGACAGGACCCCAATGAACTCCACCAGCCCATTCAGTCAGAGTCTGAAGAAGAACAGGTGCCTGAATACAGACGAATCTGGAGGGCACGATGCTAAATCAGGCACAGAATGACAAATACCACATTATTTCACTTACAGGAATCTAAAAAGTTGAGCTCATAGAAGCAGAAAGTAGAGTAGTAGTTACGAGGGGCTGGGAATGTGGAGAGATGAGGGTTTACAGAGGTGTTGGTCAAAGAATATAAAATTCAGTTAGACGGGAAGAATGAGTTCAAGAGCTCTATTGTACGACATTGTGACTATAATAAATAACAATATATTGTATACTTGATTGCTAATTTTAAGTGTTCTCATTGCACACAAAAATGCATGTGATAAATGCAAGTTAATTATCTAAATTTAGCCATTCCACAATGTACACATATTTCAAAACATATTGTATACATAAATATATATAATTTTATTTAATTTAAAATTAATAATAATAATAATATTGTATTGGCAGGCCTAGTCAGTATAAATACAAGAAAAATAAATTTAAGGCATTAGACCAGGGGCAAAAATCAGTGAGATAATAAAGCATTACCTTCATAAAAACAGAAGTCTATTAAAAAGGGACATTTCAAGAAAAGGAGCTCTTTAAAATTAAAGTATAGATATATACTTTTTAAATTAAATCCCACAATTAGAAGATAAAGTTAAGGAAATCTCCTAGAAAGTAAAAGCAAAAAAGACAAAGAAGTGGAAAATAGTGGTAGGAAAAAAAGAAAGTTAGAGGAAGTTTTGCATCCAATTTAATTAGTAAGAGTTCCAGAAAAAGAAAACAGAAGAAATGGGCAAGAGAATATTTTCAAAAAATAGCATGCATGTCAAAAAATCCCAGACCTGAAGGACGTGAGTGCCAGTTTGAAAAGGTCCACACAGTACACAGCAAAATGAATAAAAATGACTCTCACCAAGGCATGTTATGGTAATTCTTCAGTAGGCAGGGGAGAAAGAAAAGACCTAAAGTTTTCGGATAGAAGAAAATGATTTGCATCAGTGTATCATTAAACATCTCAAAATTACATTATGTGTATACTATAAGAGACATATTGTTGCTATAAGATTAATGATGGCCAAAAGGCCCTCTCAAGTACCTCACAGGGTCTACACTATATGTTCACTTAGCAGTATGGTGCAACCTGGCCTAAGATTTCCAACCATGGCCTGGTAATTACTGGGTCTCTATGACAATGAGACCTAAAAATGCTGGTTGCCCTGGGGACAAGACCACTCAACATAGACGCAACCTTAAAACAATGCTTACCCTCACAAGAATAACTAATACTTCCTTTATAAAAGGAATACCTGGCAACTGACCTGGACTGAATACAGGTATGAAAAAGGAGAAAGAATCCCCCAAACTCTGAGAATGGTCCCCAGATGGAGACTCTCCCAGTCATCTGACTTCTGACGCTCTCTGGCCCATGCCACCAGTCTGCTCCCGCTATCTGTCTTGTAAGAGCACTTCCAGAATAAACTGCCCAAACATCGGACAATGTCTAAGACTTGTCTTTGGAAACTAGAAGAGACTGATGTCTTCAAAATATTAAGGGAAAAATATTTTCAACCTGAAATTCTGTGCCCAACCAAACTACCCATCATGGATAATAATAAAGAAAGTTACTATAAATTATGCTCTATCAAAATAAAGAATAAGATAGGGGATAGAGGAAACAGGAGATTCAAATAGGTGACAGGCAAAAAGAATTCCCTGGATGGTGCTAAAGTGAAGTCCCAGTATAACAGCTGAGAGGGCTCAGCCTTCAGAGCAACCAGTTCTGCCTATAGAATAGAGGGCATCAGAGGCAAAGTCATCAGGGGAAAAAATTAATTGATAGATTACCTGATGTGTTTGACTGTTTTGATAAGTAATTCATTGATCTGTTGGAGCATTTCGGGATTAAAAATTGGTGATAGGTACATAGAAAATCAGGCAAACAATTTTAAACTTCAGAGTAAAAAAAAATTGTCTTTAAAATATTGGAATGTGTATTTAGTGAAATTCAATAACCTTTAAGAATGAAAAAAAATCACTCAACAAAACTACCTCAACACAATAAAGGCCACCTAGGAAAAGTCCACGGCTATCATAGTCAAGGTGAAAGACTGAAAGCTTTCCCACAAGATCAGGAACTAGACAAGAATGCTCACTTTCAACACTTCTATTCAACATAGTGCTAGAAGTCTTAGCCAGAACAATTAGTCAAGAAAAAGAAATTAAAAGCATCCAAAAAGAAGAATTAAAATTATCTCTATTCATAAACAACAGAATCTTGTATGTAGAAAACCTTAAGGATGCCACAAAAAAAACCTGTTAGAAATAATAAACAAGTTCAACAAAGTTACAGGATTCAAAATCAAAACACACAAAAAAGCTATATTTCTACACACTAACAATGAATAATCTGAAAAGGAAATTAAGAAAATAATTCCATTTATGGTAGAATCAAAAAGAATAAAATATTCAGAATAAGCAAGCCAAAAGACTTGCACACTGAAAATTACAAAATGTCACTGAAAGAAATTAAGGCAGACACAAATAAATGGAAAGATATCCTAGGCCGGGCGCGGTGGCTCAAGCCTGTAATCCCAGCACTTTGGGAGGCCGAGGCGGGTGGATCACGAGGTCAGGAGATCGAGACTATCCTGGCTAACATGGTGAAACCCCGTCTCTACTAAAAATACAAAAAACTAGCCGGGCGTGGTGGGGGCGCCTGTAGTCTCAGCTACTTGGGAGGCTGAGGCGGGAGAATGGCGTGAACCCGGGAGGCGGAGCTTGCAGTGAGCCGAGATCACGCCACTGCACTCCAGCCTGGGAGACACAGCGAGACTCTGTCTCAAAAAAAAAAAGAAAGAAAGAAAGATATCCTGTGTTTATAGATTGGAAGACTTAATATAATAAGATGTCAATACTCTACAAAGTGATCTACAGATTCAACGCAATTCCTATCAAAATCCCAATGATTTTTTTTGCAGAAATAGAAAAGCCCAGCAAAGGAATTGAATAGATATTTCTCCAAATAAGATATACAAATGGCCAATAAGCATATGAAAATATGCTCAATGTTATTAATAATTTTGGAAACGAAAATCAAAGCCACAGTGAGGTATTGCCTCCCAGCCATTAGAATGGCTGCTATTGAAAAATAAAGAAAGAAAGAAAATAGATATTGGTGAGGATGTGGAGACATCTGCACTCTTATGAACTTTTGGTGGTAAAATGGTACAGCTGCTATGAAAAACAGTATGATGGTTCCTCAAAAAATTAAAAATAGAAATACCATATGAATCAAAAACTCTACTTCTGGATATTTAGTGAAAAGATTTGCAGTTAGGGTCTCAGGGATATTTATACACCCATGTTCATAACAGCATTATTCACGATAACCAAAAGTAAAAGCAACCCAAACATCCATTGATGGATGAATGGATAAACAAAATATGGTATGTAATACAATGAAATATTATCAAGCCTTAGAGAGGAAGGAAATTCTGACACATGCTACAACCTGGATGAATCTTGAGGACATTAATTAAGTGAAACAAGTCAGTCACAAAAAGGCAAAAATCATATGACTCAACTTACATGAGATATCTGTAGGGAAGTCAAATTCAAAAAAATAGAAAGTAGAATGGTTGTTCCCAGGGGCTCGGGTGAGGGGAAAATGGAAAGTCGTTTAACAGGTATGAAAAAATTCTGGAGATTGGTTGGACAACAAACTGAATATACTTACCCTACTGAAGTGTACACTTAAAAATTATTAAGATGGTAAGTTTTATATTATGTGCATTTTACCACATTAAAGCAACTTTTATTTTGAGACAGGGTCTCACTCTGTCACCCACGCTGAAGTACAAGTGGCATGATCACAGCTCACTGCAGCCTTGACCTCCCAGGCTCATGCGATCCTCCCATGTCAGCCTCTCAAGTAGCTGGGACCACAGGCACATGTCACCATGCCTGGCTAATTTATTATCATTATTATTATTTGTAGAAACAAGATCTCACTATGTTGCCCAGGCTGGTCTCAAACTTTCAGGCATAAGCAGGCCTCCTGCCTTGGCCTCCCAAAATAATGGGATTACAGGCATGAGCCACTGCACCTAGCTAAAACAACATTTTAATATACTATATTACATTATTCAGCAGTGGACAACATCTACATATGTACTTATAATAATGTAGCACTCATTATTTTTAGACAAAAATTTGCAATATAAATAATATTTGCAAGATAGTGGAAGTTTAGGGTTGGGGAAGAGAGGAGTAATGGAAGAGAACCAAATTTTCTATGTCAGGAAGTCAATAACAGATAATGTCTAAAATTGGAAAATCAATATGGGGAAACATAAACACATCATTCAGAAATAGAGGATAAACACCTGTGATTGGCCTCAGCTCTATGTTTTATTCTTTTCCTGCTCTCTTCTAATAAGGGTGTTATCTGTTGTCTGCATGCTATATTCTCCAAGTTTCCATGTCTGTTGGAGATAGCTAGTTTGACTAATGGAAAACACTGTCAGGAAACTGAATGTGAAGAGGAAAAGACAGAATATTTTCCTCCTTCCTTCTATGCCTCAGGTGACATCTTAAGTGATGTCTATGTTTCTTCCATGGCTCCAGCTCCTGACAGACAAGCTTCCATGGTCCTAGGTTCTGCAGGATTAACCTAGCTACTGGGCTTACCAGCACCTCTTCTCTTTTTCTCTCCAGCCTAATCTATCTAATGTTGCTAGTCTCTGAGTTGCTCACCAACCCCTGTTTGGCTTCTCAGCTTTTCCATGACTAATGCCTGCATAAAAGCTTATTGCAAGAGTTTTGTTTCTGCATAGTGTTTAGCTGGGAAGGTATCATTCCTGTCCCAAGTACAAGAAAAATGTATGAACTATAGAATCAGAATATTTCTTAATCTCATTAGAGAGCTGATGTAAAGAGCAACCAAATAGACTGAAAGCCAAGGAAAGATAAGAGCCTCCAAGGTGATACAAGCACTGGCTTAATTGTGGCAGAGTACTGGGGGAAGAGATACTGAACATCATAGAAGTGGGTAAGACGAATTCAGTTTAAAATTTTAAGTTGCTAGGCCTCGTTTGGGCTAGTAGGACATCATAGAGCCCTGGGAGTTTCAGACATGAAGGAGGTTTATGCCCACTTGCAGTTCTTCTCCACATACCTCCAATGGGGGTGTGTGGAGAAGAACGACAAGTGGACATGAGAAATATTTGGGGCAGGGCAGGAGAAGAGGGCCTCCATCAGTAAAGTGAAAAAGGCACAAAACCCATCTGGCTCCTCCTCTTCTGTGGAACAAAGGCCTTAAGTCAGTCGGGGAAAGGTAGCAAACCCTGTCACCCACAGTAGAAGTTAATAAGCAAAGGATGCGCATTCAAGAATCAAAAATAACCTTTAAAACACAAAAGCAAAAACCTAAGTATGACTAATAAGCAATAGTGGAGATAAACTGAAATATTATAAAATGCTCAACTGACCCCCCCCCAAAAAAAAATAAGAGGAAAAAAGGAACAAAGAACAGATGGGGCAAATAAAAAACAGGTATCAAAATAGTAGTTTTAAATTCAACCATATCAATAATCACATTAAATGTAAATGGTCTGAACTTTCTAATTAAAACAGATTATCAGAGTAGACTACAAGAAGTAGATTACAGATAAAAGGACAAAATAAGATATACTCTGCAAAAATTCATTGTAAAAAAAAATTGGAATGGATAACATCAGACAAAGTATAGTTCAGAACAAGGAATATTACCAAGAATAGGAGGTAAACTTCATAATGATAAAGGGGTAAACATATCAAAAAGATATAACAGTCCTAAATGTGTGTGTATCCTGTAACAGAGATTCAAAATATCCAAGGAAAAGGCTGATAGAACTGAAAGGAAAGTAAAGAAATCCACAAATACAATTGGGAGCTTCAACAGTTTTTTTCATTAGTTAATAAAACGAGTACACAAAAAAAATCAGTACAGACACAGAAGACTTGAAAAATACAACCAACTGGACCCAATTGATAAATGTATAGAATATAATATTCAAAAAAAAGAATAAACATCCTTTTCAAGTACATTCACAATAGTAACCAAAATAGACCATTTTCTGGGCCACAAGGAAATTTAATCAGATTGAAATCATATAGAGTATGTTCTGTTACAAGATAATTAAATTAGAAATCAATAACAGGAAGATATAAGGAAAATTCCCAAACATTTAGAAATTAAACAATATACCTCTTAATAATGCATGGGTCAAAGAACACATCAGAAAGAAAATTATAAAATATTTTAAATGGAATGATAATGGTAACATCAAAATGTGTGGGATAAAACTAAAGCAGAGCTTAGAGCATAATGTATAGCCTTAAGTACTCATATTAGAGAAGATCTAAACAAGCAAAAATTACAAAATTTCCAGGAGAAAACATGGAAGAAAACCTTTACACTCTAGATATAGCAAAAATTCCTAGGTGAGAAAGAAGCATGAACCATTTAAACAATTAACAAATTAGACTTCATCAAAATTTTGAAATTCTGCTTTAATTTAATTTTATTTAATTCTAAGTTCCAGGATACATATACAAGATGTGCAGGTTTGCTACACAGGTAAACGTGTGCCATGGTGGTTTGTTGCACCTATCAACCCATCACCTAAATATTAAGCCCTGTATTCACTAGCTATTTATCCTGATGCTCTCCCTCCCCTCGCTCCCCTGACAGACCCCAGTGTGTGTTGTTCCCCTCGCTGTGTCCATGTGTTCTCATTGCTCAGCTCCCACTTATAGGTGAGAACATGAGGTGTCTGGTTTTCTGTTCCTGTGTTAGTTTGCTGAAGATAATGGCTTCCAGCTCCATTCACATCCATGCAAAGGACGTGATCTCATTCCTTTGTATGGCTGCATAGTATTCCATGGTGTATATGTCCCACATTTCCTTCATCCAGTCTGTCATTGATGGGCATTTGGGTTGATTCCATGTCTTTGTTATTGTGAATAATGCTGCAATGAACATACACATGCATGTATCTTTATAATATAATTATTTATTTTCATTTGGGTAGATAACCAGTAATGGGATTGCTGGGTCAAATGGTATTTCTAGTTGCAGGTCTTTGAGGAATCGTCACATTGTCTTCCACAATGGTTGAACTAATTTACATTCCCATCAACAGTGTAAAAGTGTTCCTGTTTCTCCACAGCCTTGCCAACATCTGTTGTTTCTTGACTTTTTAATAACTGCCATTCTGAATAGTGTGAGATGGTATCTCATTGTAGCTTTGGTTTGAATTTCTCTAATGATCAGTGCTGTTGAGGGTTTTTTTTCGTATGTTTGTTGGCTGCATAAATATCTTCTTTTGAGAAGTGTCTTTCATATTCTTTTCCCACTTCCTGATAGGGCTGTTTGTTTTTTCTCATAAATTTGTTTGAGTTCCTTGTAGGTTCTGGATATTAGACGTTTGTCAAACGGATAGATTGCAAAAATTTTCTCCCATTCTGTGGGTTGTCTGTTCACTCTGATGATAGTTTCTTTTGCTATGCAGAAGCTCTTTAGTTTAATTAGATCCCATTTGTCAATTTTCACTTTTGTTGCAATTGCTTTTGATGCTTTTGTCATGAAATCTTTGCCCATGCCTATGTCCTGAATGGTACTGCCTAGCTTTCCTCCTAGGGTTTTTATAGTTTTGGGTTTTACATTTAAGTCTTTCATCCATCTTGAGTTAATTTTTCTATAAGGTGTAAGGAAGGGGTTCAGTTTCAATTTTCTGCATATAGATAACCAGTTTTCCCAGGACCATTTATTGAATAGGGAATCCTTTTCCCATTGCTTGTTTTTGTCAGGTTTGTCAAAGATCAGATGATGTATATGTGTGCTCTTATTTCTAAGATCTCTATTCTGTTCCATTGGTCTATTTGTCTGACCCCACAGAAATACAAATAACCACCAGAGAATACTATAAATACTTCTATACAAATAAACTAGAAAATCTGAAGAAATGGAGAAATTGCTGGACAAATGTACCTTCCCAAGAGTGAACTAGGAAGAAATTGAATCCCCGAATAAACCAATAACAAGTTCTGAAACTGTGGCAGTAGTTAATAGCCTATGAACCAAAACAAGCCCAGGACCAGATGGATTCACAGCCAAATTCTACCTGAGGTACAGAGGAGCTGCTACCATTCCTTCTGAAACTATTCCATATAATTGAAAAGGAGGGACTTCTCCCTAACTCTTTTTAAGGCCAGCATCATCCTGATACCAAAACCTGGTGGAGATACAATAAAAAAAAGGAAACTTAAGGCCAATATTCCTGAGGAACACTGATGCAAAAATCTTTAATAAAATACTGGGCAAACCAAATCCAGCAGCACATCAAAAAGCTTATGCATCACAATCAAGTTGACTTCATCTCTAGGATGCAAGGCTGGTTCAACATACACCAATCAATAAACATAACTTATCACCTAAACAGAACCAATGATAAAAAGCAACCTTAGATGCTCCAGAAAAGAGGCTGAGAAAATTTAAGTACTGAGGAAAAGATACATCTCTGAGGTGACAGCAGAGGATGGCAGTCAGCCTGGAGGACTGAAAGGCCAAGAAAGATGAACAGACCTTAAAGAGAAGGAATATCACCAGCTTCTTCCCTGACACAGCTTCCAAAAAACCAGCCAAAGGGGTGGCAGTTGGCCTCACTCTGGGTGAAATAATCAAAGGTGTGAATAGCTCAGATTCAGTCCTTTGTTTCCAGGCCACCCAGACAGCCAGGAAAATGCTATCCCAGGAAAAGAACCCCCCTCTGAAATTGATCATTGAAGCACTCCTTGTTCCCAGGATGGTGGAGTTCCTGAAGTCATCACTTTACCCCTGCTTGCAGTTTGAGGCCGCCTAGGCCCTGACCAACATTGCTTCAGGGACTTCCGAGCAGATTTGAGCTATGGTAGAAGGGGGACCCATCCAGCCCTTGATCAAGCTCCTGTATTCCCCCAGTGTGGCTGTGTGTGAACAGGCAAAGTGGGCTCTTGATAGTATACCCTGTGACAGCCCAGAGTTCAGAGATAACATCATCTCAAGCAATGCCATCCCACATCTGCCGGCCCTGATTTCACCCACCCTACCAATCACATTTCTGCGGAACATCATTTGGACCTTGTCGAACCTGTGCCAAAAGAAGACCCCATGCCCTTGCGAAACTGCAGTGAAGCAGATGCTGCTGGCCCTCTCACTCCCACAGCACCACCACGGCAAGGTTCTCTCAAGCCTGCTGGGTGCTGTCCTACCTCACCAATGGCTACAAAGAGTGCATCAGCCAAGTAGTTGACACGGGGGTCCTGCCCAGGCTTGTAGCACTCATGACCAGCTCAGACCTCAATGTCTTGACCCCTTCTCTCTGTACTGTGGGGAACATTATCACAGGCACAGATGAGCAGAAACAGATGGCCACTGACGTGGGCATGCTGAACATGCTGCCCCAGCTCCTGCAGCCCTTCATCCAGACCCTTCAACAGGCCCTTCATCCAGAAGGAGGTGACCTAGGCCTTGAGCAATATGGTGGCAGGGCCCTCTCACCACACCCAGCAGCTGCTTGCTACAACATCTTGCCTCCCTTGGTGGCTCTGCTAAAAAAAAAAAAAAAAATGGAGAATTTAAAGTCCAGAAAGAGGCTGTCTAGGCCGTGGCTAACTTTGCAATGTGGGTCACCATGGTTTAGCTGATCCTCCACTCTGGGGTCCCGGAGCCACTGGTGAATCTGCTCATTGCCCCAGATGTTAAAATTGTTCTCATCATCCTCGATGTCATGTCTTGCATCCTCCAGGTGGCAGAGAAATGGTCTGAGATGGAAATCCTATGTTTTCGGATAGAAGAACTCAGTGGGATCAATAGAATTGAGGCTTTACAACTGCATGAGAACTGTTAGATTGGCCAGTCTGCTTTGAACATCATTGAGAAGCACTTTGGTGAGGAAGAAGATGAGAGCCTAACTTTACTGAGCCAAGTCCTAAACCAAGATTGTGAATTTATAGATTATGAATGCTTAGCAAAAAATAGCCAAGTTCCATAACTCCTAAACCAACAACCCACTGGGGGAACCCACCCCCAATATTTCAACATAGGTTCTTTCTATTTTCCATAAGTGTCAGCCGGCTGAGAAATAAAGAGAGACAGTTCAAGGAGAGGAAATTTACAGCTGGGCTGCCGGGGGTGACATCACATATCGGTAGGACCATGATGCCCACCTGAGCCTCAAACCAGCAGTTTTTTATTAAGGGTTTCAAAAGGGGAGTGGGTGGAAAACAGGGAGTAGGTACAAAGATCACATGCTTCAAAGGGCAAAAAGCAGAACAAAGATCACATGCTTCTGAAGGAACAGGATAAAGGGTAAAAGCAGAACTACTGATAAGGGTCTATGTTCAGCGGTGCACATATTGTCTTGATAAACATCTTAAACAACAGAAAACAGGTTTGAGAGCACAGAACCGGTCTGACCACAAATTTACCAGGGCGGAGTTTTTCCCCACCCTAATAAGCCTGAGGGTACTGCAGGAGACCAGGGCATATCTCAGTCCTTATCTCAATTGCATAAGACAGACACTCCCAGAGAGGCCATTTATAGACCTCTCCCAAGGAATGAATTCCTTTCCCAGGGTATTAATATTACGATTCCTTGCTAGGAAAAGAATTTAGCGATCTCTCTCCTACTTGCACATCCATTTATAGGCTCTCAGCAAGAAGAAATATATGGCTCTTTTTGCCCAACCCCATAGTCAGTCAGACCTTATCGTTGTCTTCCCTTGTTACCTAAAAATCGCTGTTATTCTGTTCTTTTTCAAGGTGCACTGATTTCATATTGTTCAAACACACATGTTTTACAATCAATTTGTACAGTTAACACAATTATCACAGTGGTCATGAGGTGACGTACATCCTCAGTTTATGAAGATAACAGGATTAAGAGATTAAAGTAAGGACAGGCATAAGAAATTATAAAGGTATTATTTGGGAACTGATAAATGTCCATATTAAAATGAAATCTTCAAAATTTATGTTCCTTTGCCGCGGCTCCAGCAGGTCCCTCTGTTCGGGGTCCCTGACTTCCCACAACAACAACGTAATGCTAAAGGATAACTTCTTTAAGCAGCAGCAGTCCTATATCTTAGTGTACCCCAAATATAAAGCTTTCAAAACTTAACATTAATAAAATGTTCAATACTTTCTAAAAAAAATTATCTCAATAGATGCAGAAAAGGCCTTCAATAAAATTCAACATCCTTCATGCTAAAAACTCTCCATTAACTAGGTATTGATGGAACATATTTCAAAATAATAGCCATTTATAACAGACCCACAGCCAAATCATACTGAATAGGCAAAAGCTGGAAGCATTCCCTTTGAAAACTGGCACAAGACAAGGATCCCCTCTCTCACCACTCCTATTCAATATAGTATTGGTGTTTGGGTGAGGGAAAAGGGACAAGATGGAGGAAGGTGAACAAGATGGAGCAGTCCCTGTTGTTTCCGGGTTCTTCATCACAGATTTTCCCGTGCCTGGGAAAAATTCCCATGCCCGGGAAAAGAACCAAATCAACTGAGCCTGCGCAGAATGACGTCAAGCCAGGGACACCGAAATTCAAGAAGACACTCCTACACACACGCCCCAAACTCCTCCCCTTCCAGCTCCCAGGCATAAAAGTCCACCGCCGGCAGGAGCCAGCGTGACTTCTTCGGCCCCCCACATTTGTGGACCAGAGAACATCACCCGAGAGCGCCAGCGTGACTTCCCTGGCCCCCCCACACCTGAGGACCAGAGAACCTCCTCCGAGAGTGTATGCATATTTGCAAATAAAAGGCTGCCACTTTCTTCGCTCATTTTGGCCTTTATTGATATTTAGTCTTTGCGTCTATTAATAGTAGTAATAGAGAAACAAAACAGCTGGTGCTGAAACCTGACCTGGGAGGAGACCCTTCCTCAACATCCCCTAGGGGTCTGAGGAACCTCCTCCCCAGCGAACCGGCTCCCAATCCAACCAGCCACCAACACCGAACAAGTGTTCCAGCTTTCCACTGGTGCCGCTCTGAAAATTTCTTCTTCGGTGAGTACTCCCCTTTGTTAACCATCTCTGTCCGTTTCCGTGTCCTTGGCCTACAGTCGTATGTACACCCAAGGACGTAGCCACCCTGTGGTGCAGTGAGGCCTTCAACCCGGAGACGTCCGTCTTGAAGTTCCTCAATTCTCCGTTAGTGGCTCCAGGAGCCCCCGGTCTCTAGCAGCGGCAAAGGACGCTTTGCCACTGCGTGAGGTCGGTTTCCATTTCTGGTGGTTAAACAATGGGAACCTCACAATCCAAAATCCCTAGGAACACCCCCTTAGGGTGTCTCCTCCAAAACTTGGAAGCCTTACATTTAGCTCAAGATTTAAAATGAAAGCGGCTAATTTTCCTCTCCACTGTGGCATGGCCGCAATATAAATTAGACAACCAGTCTCAATGGCCACCAGACAGCACACTTGACTATAACATTCTATTAGATCTCTCTAATTTCTGCCAAAGGCTTGGAAAGTGGTCAGAGATTATCTATGTCCAAGGCTTTTGGGACTTGCGCTCTCGCCCAGACCTGTGCGCCCAGTGTTCAATGACCCAGGTCTTGTTAGTTAAAACCCAGCCCTCGGCCCCCACACCACAAGCAGAGGAAGATTCTACTTCCATCTCAGACGAGGCCGATGGTGGGGCACCTCCCTCCCAACCTACCAACCCCCCTCCCTATGCTCCTCCTACCGCCCCTCCCTCAGCCACTCCTCTTACCTCTCCCATTTCCGCCCACACTCGCTCCAAGACCACGATAGCGGCCCCCACTAGTCAGCCCTCTACCAGTCAGCCTGCCCCAACCCCCTCTACCAGTCAGCCTGCCTCAACCCCCTCTACTGGTCAGCTGGTCTCAACCTACCCAACTGGTCAGTCTGTTTCAACCTCCCCTGTTAGTTTGTTGGCCCCCCTCCGAGAGGTTGCCGGAGCCGAAGGACTAGTTAGAGTCCATGTCCCTTTTTCCTTGGCAGATCTTTCCAAGATTGAAAAATGGCTCGGTGATTTCTCTGCTAACCCCACCCTGTATTCCAAGGAGTTTCGATACCTATGTCAGGCATATGATCTAACCTGGCATGACTTACAGGTCATTTTGTCCTCTTCCCTTAACCCAGAGGAAAGAGAGTGTATTCTTGCAGCTGCCAGGCAACATGCAGATCAATGGCATTTAACTGACGCCACTGTCCTGTTAGGAGAGATGGCTGTCCCGTCCATAGAACCAGATTGGGACTACCAACCACAGCAGCCCGGCCGCCATAGGAGAGACATTATGGTTCAATGTCTCTTGGCCGGTATGCAGGCAGCCTCTAACAAAGTGGTCAATTTTGATAAACTAAAGGAAATCATCCAGCACTCAGATGAGAACCCGGCTTCCTTCCTAAATCGCCTTACAGAGGCACTAGCCCAATTTACTCGGCTAGACCCCACCTCCCCAGCCAGAGCAGCTGTCCTAGCCTCCTATTTTATCTCCCAGTCAGCCTCAGATATTCGAAAAAAGCTAAAAAAGGTTGAAGATGGGCCTCAAACCCCCATACAGGACTTAGTAAAATTGGCCTTTAAAGTTTTTAACTCCAGAGAAGCAGCAGCTGAGGCTGCAGAGCTAGACAAGGAGAAAAGAAGGGCTGTGCTTCAGGCGCAAGCTCTAGTGGCTGCCCTCCAACCAGCGTTGCCCACTCTGCCAGCAGGGAAGACACAGGGCAAGTCTCCTAAGGGCGCTTGCTTCAGATGCGGAGACCCCAAGCATTGGGCTGATAAGTGCCCTCAGACAAAGGGAAGTCTACCGTCCAATCCTTGTTTCAAGTGCGGCACAACTGGGCATTGGGCCAGTAAGTGCCCAAATCCTCGCTCACCTACTGCACCATGTCCGGTATGCCATCAAGAAGCGCATTGGAAGTCTGATTGCCCTGCTGTCAGGACAGGCCCTGCACCTCAACATGGTGCCTCTCCTCAAAGGTCGGAAGGCTCCTTCCAGCTCCTACACCTCGACGACGATTGACGGTGCCCTCACTCAGAGACCCCAGTCACCCTCGCCGAGCTCAGGGTAACGCTACAGGTAGCGGGTAAGCCAATTTCTTTTCTCATCGATACGGGGGCTACCTACTCAGTTTTGCCATCCTATAGTGGACCTAGCCAACCCTCCACTATTTCAGTAGTGGGGTAGACGGTAAGCCATCTAACCCTCGCCAGACCCCAATGTTAAACTGTTGCCTGGACTATGCATATTTTGCCCACTCTTTCCTCATCATGCCCTCCTGTCCCACCCCTCTCTTAGGACGAGACATCTTAACCAAGCTCAAGGCTTCCATTAACCTGCCCTCTCATCCCCTCCCCAGCTCCAACATTACCCTAATAATGCCTTTGTGTACCCATAATCAGGGCCCCAATCCACCTTCCCCGGTGTTCCCGGTGCCAGTTGACTCTCAGGTGTGGGATACATCTACCCCAGTTGTTGCTCGACATCACTTACCAGTCCTTATCCACCTGAAGGACTCTACCCACTTCCCGTCTCACCCTCAGTTCCCTCTCCCACTGCATCACCGGCAAGGAATTAAACCCATCATCGATCGTCTACTTCAACAGCAGATTTTAATCCCCACCCATTCTCCATGCAACACCCCCATCCTCCCTGTTAAGAAACCCTCAGGAGCTTACAGACTAGTTCAAGACTTACGTATCATTAATGAGGCAGTAATCCCAACACACCCAGTAGTCCCTAACCCCTATACCCTTCTTTCACGCATACCTCCTGAGACCTCCCACTTCACGGTCCTTGATCTAAAAGATGCATTCTTTTCTATTCCTTTACATCCTGATTGCTACTTTATCTTTGCTTTCACTTGGGAAGATCCCGAAACCCATGTGTCTACTCAACTCACTTGGACAGTTCTTCCCCAAGGTTTCTGAGACAGCCCCCACTTCTTTAGGCAGGCATTGGCTAAAGACCTAGCCCAGTGCCCATTCCACTCCAGCACCATTATCCATTATCCAGTATGTTGATGATTTACTTCTATGTAGCCCCTCACATGACATTTCCTTACAGGATACTGCCACCCTACTTAACTTCTTAGGTAGGCTGGGCTATAGGATTACCAAACAAAAGGCCCAACTTTGCCTTCCCAAGGTTATATACCTAGGCATAGAACTTACCCCAGTGTCCAAATCGCTGACTACAGATAGATTAAGTCTCATTCAGAGTCTCACCCCCCCATCTAACGGAGAAGAAATCCTATCTTTCTTAGGTCTTGTAGGATTCTTCTGACATTGGATCCCAAATTTTGGGGTCTTGGCCAAACCCCTCTACCAAGCTGCCAAGGAATCCCCAACAGGACCCCTATCAGACCCAAAATTAATAGCTACACACTTCACACGCCTTAAATCATGTCTCCTGTCTGCCCCTACTCTCTCCTTACCTAACCCCCTGTACCCATTCTACCTCTTCACTGATGAACGTCACAAGATAGCTACAGGTCTCCTGGCCCAGCCAATAGGCACAACCTTCAGACCGGTCGCTTATCTCTCCAAACAACTAGACACCACAGTACAGGGATGGCAGCCCTGCCTACGTGCTCTTGCTGCAGCGGCAGAACTAACCAAAGAAGCTTTAAAACTTACCTTAGGAGGCCCCCTTACGGTCCATTCCACACATCGTCTTCAAGACTTAATTTCTCACAAATGCATCAGTCATCTCACTCCTTCCCACATACAGTTATTCCATGTCCTATTTTTAGAAAATCCTGACATTAAAATAGCCACCTGTTCTTCTCTCAACCCTGCTACTCTCCTGCCTACTCCAAATACCTCACACATCCCAGAACATTCATGCCCAGAGATTATCCAGTTAGCTCTCCCAACCCATCTCCACTTACGGGATCAACCCTTCCCAGACCCACAACTGACATTCTTTGTGGACGGGAGTTCATTCGTTGACCCCCATGGAAACAGACACGCGAGATATGCAGTAGTCACTAACACACAGGTGATAGAAGCTAAGCCTCTACCATTAGGCACAACCTCACAAAAGGCAGAACTCACTGCCTTAACCCGGGCACTCCATCTCTCTGAGGGAAAAACAGTTAATATATATACTGATTCCAAGTATGCATACATGATAGCACACACACACTCCGTCCTCTGGCAAGAACGTGGGTTTTTAACCACCAAAGGAACCCCTATCATAAATGGGAAACATATCCAACGGTTGCTAGATGCTCTAACCTCCCCTAAAGAGGTAGCTATAGTTCATTGTAGAGGACATCAAAAACCTACCAATCCCATTGCCCAAGGCAACAACTTGGCCGATACCACTGCAAAATCCATAGCACTATCTACAGAAAACCCTCGATCCCTATGTTTCTTAACTCCTCAATACACCCCTTCCTATTCCTCAGAAGAGAAAAACAAGCTTTTACAGAACCCACATGCAACTATTACCCCCGACCAATGGATCTTTATCCATAACCGTGTCGTCCTCCCTGAAGCTCAAACACAACACATCTTAAGAGATATTCACAACTCTTTACACATTGGACACCAGGCCCTATACAACTTTTTAAACCCCATCATTGAGTGTCCATCCCTTCTTTCTCACCTCAAGAGAATTAGCCAACAGTGTTTAATCTGCCTAAAGGCAAATGCTCAAGGTGGAATACGCAACGCCCATCCAAGCCATCAGCTTAGAGGACATCAACCCGGAGAGGACTGGCAGATTGATTTCACCCACATGCCTAGGCACAAAAAGCTTCGTTACCTACTCACCCTGGTAGATACCTTTTCAGGATGGATAGAAGCCTACCCCACCACAGGAGAAAGTGCATCCATTGTAGCCTCCATTCTCATAGAACAAATCATTCCTCGTTTTGGGCTTCCCCGGTCAATCCAATCTGATAACGGCCCGGCTTTTATTTCCAGAGTGATCCAGCTAGTGACAGATTCTCTCAACATTACTGGGAAGCTACATATTCCATACCATCCCCAGTCATCTGGAAAGGTTGAACGGGCAAATGGACTCATCAAGCAACAACTAACCAAACTTTCCATAGAGACACGTCAATCGTGGGTAACCTTGCTTCCCCTTGCACTTACCCGGCTACAAGCTACACCTAGAGGCCCCACAGGCCTCAGTCCTTTTGAATTAGTATACGGGCGCCCCCTCACACTACAAGAACTCCCTAGCCTCCCTACGCCGTTAGCACCCTACCTTCCATACCTTTCTCTCTTAAGACAATTACTTAGAGAACACGCTGAGAGGTCACTTCCCCACCCTACACAAGGAAATTCGGAAGCCCCCTCAGCCCTTTCACCAGGCAACCAGGTTTTACTCAAGGACCTGCATGCAAAAGGCCTTACCCCTAAGTGGAAAGGTCCATACACAGTAATTCTTACCACTTCCACAGCAGCCAAACTCTTAGGCCACAGTTCTTGGGTCCACCTTACTCAACTGAAAAGAGCCCCACCCCCTCAGACTCAGTGGCAGTCCACTGAACTGTCACCCACCCGTCTGAGAATAACCAGACTTAATACAAACTAAATGAGCTACGCTCTTCTGAAATTCTCTCACTTTCTCACTATTCTCCATCTCAACTTAACTGAATTTCCCCTCGTAGACCCTCTAGAAACCTTCCTTCCCGACCCTTCCCCCGACCAGTAGGTTTCCCAACTTTTTACTCTCATAGAAGACCTAGCTTGGTAAGGTGCCCTTTATGATTTCAGCAATGTTGAACTTACCATCTACACCTTTGTTACCACTATTATGGTTCACTCTAATTATTCCTGCTAGCCTTACTAATCCTAAATTTGTATGGAGATTTTCTATAACTGAAACCTGGTCTACTGACAACCAGGCTCACTCACAAATGCAAGATACTGCAGATTGCTCCCCCCAGGGCTGTCAAGCTGCCCTCCTCAACTTTCACCTGAGTTCTGTCGGCAACTACGACCACCCAGTCATATGTTTCTTGTACGACCAAACAGAATATAATTATAAGAACTACTGGCAAGAAACCAACCTGGGGTGTCCATACAACTATTGCAACATGCATGAGATAGGTTTAATGTGTGCAAATGGCATTTGCACCCCCAATGATCGACCTTTTGTAAGAAATAGAACATCAGGAGGATATATTCTTACTATTAAGGATCCCTGGGAACCCTGGTGGGCTCAGGGAGTTAAAGGTGGACTATATGCAACATCTTGGTCCTCATATCCCACCGCAACCCTCCAAATAAAGAGAGTATACGTGCAACAAGTACCCCTCCCTAAGAGTAAACAAGTATATCCTCCTAAGAGTGTACAGGCCCTACAAAATTTAACCTCAGTTGTAAAATCTCATGAACAGAAAATACAGAAGCTGTTAAGCCCCCCAAACCCCCTTAACAATGAGGACCCATTCTCATGGCTAACACTTATTCGCCAGGGACTTAACCCAGGCTGCTGGAGTAAGGAACCTCTCCCACTGCTTCCTTTGCGCTGTACTCGGAAAAGCTCCCTTAGTGGCAGTCCCACTACCAACCACTTTCAATATCACCACCGACTCTACCAGCTCCTCTCAAGCAACATCCTTGCCTCAAGTCCCATTATACCGTAATCCACAGAGTCAAACCCTTCCTTTTTGCTACTCTACTCCAAACTCTTTGTGGTGTGATCGCACACAAGCTCCCAGCAGGACCCAGACGGCCCCCGTTGGAGGCTACTTTTGGTGTAACCAAACTCTATCTAAAACTCTTAACCATACCTCCATCACCCAGTCCCTTTGTGTTCCAGTATCTTTAGTGCCTAGCTTAACCCTATATAGCGAAGGAGAATTGTCTGAACTAGCTTCCCAGCTCAGCTCCAGCAATAACATCCAAAAGTGGGCTGTTTTTCTTCCCTTAATTATCGGGGTTTCCCTAGCATCGCCCCTAGTAGCCTCAGGACTTGGAACAGGGGCCCTCACCCACTCGATTCAATCCACACAGACCCTCTCCACTCAGGTTCAGGCAGCCATAGAGGCTTCAGCTGAAAGCTTAGCCTCTTTACAACGTCAAATCACCTCAGTGGCCCAGGTAGCAGCACAAAATAGATGGGCATTAGATCTTCTTACTGCTGAAAGAGGGGGAACATGCCTCTTCCTAGGAGAGGAGTGTTGCTACTACGTAAATGAATCAGGCCTGGTTGACACCAATGTCCAAACATTAAACAAAATCAAAAAGGAGCTTCAACAATTTAATGCCCCCTTAACCCCCGGACCACCGGTATGGCTGCTGCCTGTAGTACAGCAGATGCTTCCATTCCTAATTCCCATACTAATCCTCTGTCTTATGTTATGTCTTGCTCCCATTCTAATAAAATTTCTCCAAGCCAGGGTCCAAGAGATCACCCGAGTCACCTTCAACCAAATGCTCCTGCATCCCTACACCCAACTGCCAACCTCAGACCCTAACTACGCCCCTTAACAGCAGGAAGCAGCCAGACAGACCATGGCGCCCTAAATTCTTATAATCAATAAGAGGTTGGACTGTTTGGGTGAGGGAAAAGGGACAAGATGGAGGAAGGTGAACAAGATGGAGCAGTCCCTGTTGTTTCCGGGTTCTTCATCACAGATTTTCCCGCGCCTGGGAAAAATTCCCATGCCCGGGAAAAGAACCAAATCAACTGAGCCTGCGCAGAATGACGTCAAGCCAGGGACACCGAAATTCAAGAAGACACTCCTACACACACGCCCCAAACTCCTCCCCTTCCAGCTCCCAGGCATAAAAGTCTACCGCCAGCAGGAGCCAGTGTGACTTCTTCGCCCCCCCACATTCATGGACCGGAGAACATCACCCGAGAGCGCCGGCGTGACTTCCCTGGCCCCCCCACACCTGAGGACCAGAGAACCTCATCCGAGAGTGTATGCATATTTGCAAATAAAAGGCTGCCACTTTCTTCGCTCGTTTTGGCCTTTATTGATATTTAGTCTTTGCATCTATTAATAGTAGTAATAGAGAAACAAAACAATTGAAAGTCCTGGCCAGGGCAATCAGGCAAGAGAAAGAAATAAACTGTATTCAAATAGGAAGAGAGGAGGTCAAATTGTTTCTGTTTGCAGATGACATGATTGTAGATCTAGAAATCTCCATCATCTTAGGCCAAAAGCTCCTTAAGCTGATAAGCAACTTCAGCAAAGTCTCAGGATACAAAATCAATGTGCCAAATTAACAAGCATTCCTATACACCAACAACAGACAAGCAGAGAGCCAAGTCATGTGTGAACTCCCATTCACAATTGCTGCAAAGAGAATAAAATACCTAGAAATACAGCTCACAAGGGATGTGGAGGACCTCTTAAGGAGTATCACAAACCACTGTTCAAGAAAATAAGAGAGGACACAAACAAATGGAAAAACATTCCATGCTCATGGATTGGAAGAATGAAATGGCCATATTGCCCAAAGTAATTTATAGATTCAATGCTATTCCCATCAAACTACCATTTACATTCTTCACAGAAATAGAAAAAAAAACTACTTTAAAATCCATATGGAACAAAAAAGAGCCTATATAGCCAAGACCATCCTAAGCAAAAAGAACAAAGCTGGAGGCATCACACTACCTGACTTCAAAATTCTGCTTTTCTAAAGACACCATTAAGAAAACAAAGTGGTAAACCATGGACTGGAAGAAAAAATTCATGATATATACATCTAAAAGAGCATTTGTTTCCAGAATATATAAAGAACTCTTAAACTCAATTACAAGAAGACAACTCAAGTCAAAATTCGGCAAAATGTTTGAAAAGATTCTTCACAACAGAAGATACACAAATGGCCAATAAGCACATGAAAATATGCTTAACATCACTAGTCATCAGATAAATGCAAATTAGAACTACATTGAGATTTACTATACTCCCACAAAACAGTTAAAAGTAAACATATTGACATTACCAAACATTGGAGAATATGTGGAACAACTAAAATTCCATTCATTGCTTGTGGAAACGCAAAATTGTACAATCACTTTGGAAAACAGTGTAACAATCTCTTATAAGATTAAACCTACTCTTATCATAAGACCTAGAATTTCACTCCTAGGTATTTACTCAATTCTTTGTCCACACAAAGAATTGTACAAGAATGTTCATAGAAGCTCCATTCATAACAACTGAAAACTGGAAACAATCCAAATGTCTATTAAATGAGAATGAATAAACAAGTTGATCTAGTCCTGCACCAGTGCCATCAGGTCTTAATAACTACACTTTATATTACTGTTAATACCTTGTCTGGCCAGTCTGCAATGCTTTCTACTTTTTCAGAATTTTTTTGGTGAATTCCTGCATTCCAAAGTAACTTTTGAATAATCATTTAAATCTCCTAAAACTCTTATAAGTATTAAAGAGAATACATCTTATACAAGACTGAATTTATCTATACAGAGATAAGGCATCATCTCCATTTATTAAGGTATACCACAGGAAACAGAATTGCTTTTACTGGCTATCCGCTAATCTATACCACAACATCACTCCCAATATCCTACCCAAGGCACTTTAATTTTTCTACTAACAGAATTTTATGCCAGAATTTGGGGCTTTGGTGATTGCAAGATTTGCTGTATTCATACCATCACTCATAGCATGTACTCAGTGCTAGTTCTTCACAGTCACGCTCAGAATTAGAAAGCAGGTGTTTGTTACCTTGAATGAATTCAGTTCACCTCAATTTGAGAATCATATATTGTACACCTACGATGTGTCAGCCAAGGTGCTAATTTCTATGAGGAGTCAAAGATGAAGAAGTCACAGCTCTGTTCTCATGAATTTTTTCATTCTATGGCAATGGCAACCATATAAAGCAAAAGTTTCATGGAAGGCAGAATGTCCTGAGGGGCACAGAGAGTCTGTGTGGGCACAGAGGGAAGAGTTCCTATTTAGGTAAGAAAAAGAGCAACACGAGAAAGACAAAACTTTAACATTCTGTATCGAAATGTTGATTTAACTTCTGTATCTTCTTTCTAACAAACCCCGAGGCCTAGAAATTTGCTGAATTTGGTGCTTTGTGACTGAGGCTAATTTGCTTCACTGCTCTTCAACCCCAAGGTTTAGAGCATCCTGAGCTTGTAATTTTGGTATTTCTCATATTACCTGCTTAGGTGGTAATTCTTATTTAGCTAATAATAGAACTTTAAAAGAAATTTAAAAGACATTAATGCAGGAATGAATGGTGGGGCAACTCTCCATTCAACATTTTATTGTTAATTATAAATTTGCTGCATAATTTCAGTTCCTAAAGAAGCTTAAATTGACCAGGTGTGGTGGGTCATGCCTGTAATCCTAGCACTTTGGGAAGCCAAGGCAGGCAGATCACCTGAGGTCAGGAGTTCAAGACCAGACTGGCCAACATAGCGAAATCCCACCTCTACTAAAAATATGAAAATTAGCCAGGTGTGGTGGCGGGTACCTGTAGTCCCAGCTACTCGGGAGGTTGAGGCAGGAGAATTGCTTGAACCTAGGAGGCGGAGGTTGCAGTGAGCCAAGATCGCGCCACTGCACTCCAGCCTGGGCGACAGAGCAAGATTCCATCTCAAAGACAAAAACAAAAACAAAAAAAGCTTACTTTTTTTTCTAATTATAAGAGACAAGTGGTGTGATCAGAAGCAGCTGCTCCAGAGAGATTTTTTGCCAACAGTCATTTCCAAATACACACACACGAAGGCATTCCGCGTTGTTCCTTTCCACTTCAACCTTGATATGGGTAGGTTTGTAATTTTTTCACATACAATGTAAAGAAAAAATCAGTTAATATCTCAAGATTTATTGTGTCTATTCTCTCAATCTTATGAATAGCTGTGCAGAATAACCAAGCTAAAGTCACTTTTTAAAATATGAAGATGGAGGGAGAGAGGGAAGAGAAAAGATGAGTGAAAGGAAATAAGGAAAGGATAGAAAAGATGAATGGAAAAAGGCACAGACAAAACATGCAGACAGCAGACTACTGGAAGAGTACAAAATGAGGAGAAAAATACAACTCTAGGCTCTGTTTCTTCATTCTAAGGATGCATGCTGGCCTAACAGTGAAGTGTAAGCTAACAAGTTACAGCAAGAGAATTAACAGCATGAATTTTGGAGTTAGATTGTTCCAGGATCATTCCTGACTTCCAGTCTCCTACTAATTATAATTAGTAAGGCCTTGGACAAATTATTTCCTCCGCCTTAGAGTCCCTGTTTGTAAAATGGACTTCACAAAAATACCCTCCATCTAAGGTTGACATCAGAGAGAAGAAAATAATAACTATAATGCGGTGCCATGTCACACCCATCAGAGAAGCACAAATGTTTAAAAATTTAATAACAAGTGTTGCTAGGGAAGTCAAGAAATATAGTTCTCATACAACGTTAATAGCAATATAAAGTGGAAAGTAATTTTAAAATCAAACAAGTTAGAAATGCACACACTGATTCAGCTATTCTTCTCCTAGGTAAACATTTCCCTGAGAAAAACTCCTGCATGTGTAAACAGAGAGACACAGAATGTTTACTGCTCTATTATTTATAATTGTTGACAACAGAAAAATTCAAATGCCCTCCAACAGAAATATGGGTAAATCATAGACTGTTCATACAGTAGCAAAAAGGGATGATTCTGAGTTACATGTGTCAGTATAGATGACTCTCCAATACATTAAGTTGTTTTTTAATCAAGTTTCAGATTTCAGAGTATCAAGGCAGAATCACAATGAAACTAGAAGAAGGCTGCACTTCAACCCAAGAACCTGAACTTGAAGCTAGATACAACAGCTAAAGTATTCTTGGTTGTGCATACGATAAATTTCTTTATATTAGAATGAGGCATTTAAAAACCGAAATGCATGAAAATTCATATGTGATGTAGGGGGAGGGTAAGTGACCCTCAAAGTGGTGGAGTGTGGATCTATTCTTTTTGCCTGCCAAGCATCCCTATCCTTTTATTTGTTAATCAAACCTTTTGTTTCTGTCTATCATAATCCCCTTAAACCTCCATTCCTGATCAGTTGTTGGGCATGGAATTCAATCTCTATTTACTGGGAATTTAAATCTTGGGTACAATCACAAAAATATGAAAAGTGATGCCAGCATCCCCAAAGAGCCCAAGACTGACCTGGTGGCAGATTAATTACATTGGATCCCCTCTGTCATGAAAGGGGTAGCAATTTAAAATCACTATAATTGGTACTTACTCTGGATCTTCTGGATCTAGGTTTGCTGTCCCTGCCTGCTATGCTTCTGCCAGCAAAACTATCCCTGGTCTTATTGAATGGCTCATTCACCATTATGGTTGCCCATAAAATACTGTTTCTGGTCATGGGCTCCATTTACAAGTGGGGAGAGGCAACGGGACTCAATATCTCATATAATGTGTTACTGGTGGTTAACTTCACATTATTGAATATAAATTGTGGAACACAAATGTGAGTTGTGCAGAGCTAGATGGAGCTGGATTTGAAAATGTGGTAACTGGTGAAACTTGACCTGTCTACCTCTGGAAAGATACAAGTATACTTTCAGATGTATGAAGAGATAATTGCATGATGTAAGGAAGGCAGTTTTTTTTCTTTTCTTTCCTTCCTTTTTCAGGAACTGAGCATGTGAAGTAAGGTGTGCTTTGATGTCAGGTAGCCAAATACTATGGACTATAGTAGGAATGCATTGGGATTTGGAGCTAACTTTCTGTATCTCCTTCCTGATGAGTCTTAGTGGTAGGCACACGACCTAGGGCGTTTGACCCAGGAGAAAGTCATCAGATATAGAAACTAAAATTTTAGATGTATAGCAAGGGATACAAAGAAATAGGGCAGGGATAAAATTTTTATAGTATCAGTCACAATAACATGCTCCAATATCCAGGGCCAGCAAAAGTTGGAAAGAAACACTGATCTAATTCTGTTGTAGATTCTGTTGTGAGGCCTCCAAATAATCTTGCCTAGAATTGATATATGTTACCTCCCAAAAGTAGGTACCTAAGGTTTACCATCAGAGAGAGAAAAATAAGAACTATGATGTGGTGCCATATCACATCCATTAGATAAGCAGAAATGTTAAAATCATCTGGTTAAAAAAAAAAAAAAAAAAAAGCACTTAATTGAAGAATAGTAATTCAGCAACACAGAACCCATTTTCCCTGTAAGTTAAATCACACTTTTTATACTGCAAAGAAAGTACTTGACTAATAATATAAGCTGAGCCCAGAATTTAAGCTCTAAGCCATAGAGTCTCTCGCATTCCTCCTGGAATAATTTTTGGCTGCAACCTAGCTCCTCTGAATCCCACTTCCCTCAGTTCTGGCTCTAAATAAGCGGTTAGGCAATCTTTATATAGTTCCATATTTTTTATGTATGGAATCCGCTGCATGGAACATTCTTATGGAAGCTGTTCACAGCCACGCTTTATGGCTTCTTTAGCACCATAGCTTCTGGAAGAGTCAATAAGGAAAGAGTACTGGTACAAGGATGGAACTAAAGGCCCACCATTTATCTTATTAGGAAAAAAATACTGTTGCTCCATGCCTAGCCTGTCCCCTAGGTTCAAATTTGCCTATAACTCGGGGTTAGGGTGTAAGGTGTCTACTGTGTTCGATACTATGTAATAAGAGGCAACAATTTAACATTTAGACTCAGCTATTTGGGTCTTTTTTTGTTCGGCTGGTTGGTTTGTTTGTTTTTTTTAATAATTTCAACTTTTATTTTAGATGTAGGGGTTATATGTGCAGGTGTGTAACATGCATGTATTACGTGATGCTGAGGTTTGGGGTACAAATGATCCCATCACCCAGCTAGTGAGCCTAGTACCCAACAGTTGGTTTTACAACCCATTCCCTCCTCTCTTTCCCCCGACTCTAGTAGTCCCCAGTGTCTGTTGCTCCCATCTTTGTCCATGAGTACCCAGTGTTTAGTTCCCACTTATAAGTGAGAACATGTGGTATTTGGTTTTCTGTTCCTGCATTAATTCGCTTAGGATAATGGACTCAAACTGGATTCATGTTACTGCAAAGGGCATGACTTTTTTTTATGGCAATAGTATTCCATGGTGTATATGTATCACATTTTCTTATTCAATACACCACTGATGGGCACCTAGATTGATTCCATGTCTTTTCTTTATGAGTAGTGCTGCGATGAACATACAAGTGCATGTGTCATTTTGGTAGAATAATTTATTTTCCTTTGGGTATATACGCAGTAATAGGATTGCTTGATTGAATGGTAGTTCTGTTTTTAAAGTTCTTTGAGAAATCTCCAAACTACTTTCTACAGAGGCTGAACTAATTTACATTCCCATCAACAGTATATAAGCATTCTCTTCTCTGCAGTCTGGCCAATATCTGTTGGTTTTTTTGACTTATTAATAGCCCTTCTGACTGGTGTGAGATGTTTTCTCACTGCGGTTTTAATTTGCATTTCTCTGATGATTAGTGATGTTGAGCATTTTTTCATATGTTTGTTGGCTGCCTGTATTAGACTCAGTCATTTTTATTCTATGCTTCCAAACAGCTACATTGTTATGGCATCATCAAATGTCTCCCATGTCAGAATAGCTTAACCAAACCCACAAGTCAAAATACTTCTCTATCTTTATGGCTACAGTGGCCGCATGAATGCTGAGGGCCACATTTCTGTGAGAAGTAGCTCCTTGGATCTGCTCTCTGCACTGAAGTGGGCCCCCTGACCAGGAATGCCTTGAATTGTCCTCCAGAGAGAGCTGTGTCCATGACATTGGCCTTTCTCTTTCCCTCGCTGGGCTGGCGCCTGCAGGTAGAAATAGCCCTTGCTATATAGCCATCCACAATAGGGAAGTCACTGCAGCCACCTGTTGACAGCTAAGGGTGTGATGGAATGAGAATCTGGTGCCTCATGCTTCTGACTCCTTACTCCCACACAGGTGAAAAGACCTTGAAGATGGGCCTGAACTCAGGATGGGGGTGACCGTGTTAGGGGAGTGTCTCATTGGACACTTCCTCTTTCCTAATTCTCCCACTTTCTCCTCCTACTCCCACAGCCCTCTTCCTTTAACTCTTTTCTTCTCTGGTATCCCTGTTCCACAAGCTTCTCCCCTGGGGTTTACCACAACTCCCCATAAGAAATAGTCTTACCTCAACCACCATCATTTCCCTCCAAGTCTTGCAGCTTCCACAACCCCAGTTGATTTTTAATGCCAGAGAGTTTCTATTGCGTCCATTTACCACTGGTCTGCAGAGGGCAAGGGTGAGCTCTGTTAGTTCTCAACTGAGGGGGCTCCACTGAAAGAAGGAAACTTCTCCTCTGGGCTCAAGCTCACTCTCTCTTAAAGGATGGAAACTACTGAACATATTTCATCATCATAGGATTAATTTTCACCCTCAATTCCACCCAATAAACTGATAGCATAACTTTGATCTTATTTCATAGTAACAAATATCATAGCATTGTTATAACGATAATATTTGATCCTTCTTGTCCTGGATTACATAACAAAGCATTCTATATTAATTGCCAATAAATTGTGCCATGCTCAAATTCTAATCACTTGATTTCCTCCCTGACTATGGGAGGTAGGAGCCAAGTATAATTTGTCCCCCAAATATGTTACAGCAGTCTGACTGGCCATAAATTTTTTTTTTTTCTTGAGATGGAGTCTTGCTTTGTTACACAGACTGGAGTGCAGCGGCATGATCTCGGCTCACTGCAACCTCCACATCCTGGGTTCAAGTGATTCCCCTGCCTCAGCCTCTCAAGTAGCTGGGATTACAGGCGGCACCCACCACTATGCCTGCCTAATTTCTGTATTTTTAGTAGAGATGGGTTTTCACCATATTGGCAAGACTGGTCTTGAACTCCTGATCTCAAGTGATCCGCCCACCTCAGCATCCCAAAGTGCTGGAATTACAGGCATGAGCCACCGTGTCTGGCCATGAATTTTTGTTGAAACACTATACATGTCAAATTTGGCAAAGTAGTAAAAGATGCTACTGGAAAACGACCATGTCCATGCTCAACATGCACAAGTTTTATCATGGGTTATCATTTAATAAATTGCTTAAATGGGTTGCCATCTCACCTCCAGTATTTTCACATTTTCCAGAGGGATTTGGTGTTCTCTGCCCTTTAAATATATATACACATACATATATGTGTGTGTGTGTGTGTGTGTGTGTGTGTGTGTATGTATATAAGTTCTGGGATATATGTGCGGAATGTGCTGGTTACATAGGTATACATGTGTGCTATGGTGGTTTGCTGCACCCATCAATCCATCATCTACATTAGGCAGTTCTCCTAATGCTATCCCTTTCCTAGCCCCCCATCCCCCAAAAGGCCCCAGTTTGTGATATTCCCCTCCCTGGGACCATATGTTCTCATTGTTCAACTCCCACTTATGAGTGAGAACATGCGGTGTTTGGTTTTCTGTTCCTGTGTTTGCTGAGAATGATGGATTCCAGCTTCATCCATGTCACTGCAAAGGACATGAACTTATTGTTTTCTATGGCTGCATAGTATTCCATGGTGTATATGTGCCACATTTTCTTTATCCAGTCTATCAGTGATGGGCATTTGGGTTGGTTCCAAGTCTTTGCTATTGTGAATAGTGCTGCAATAAATATACATGTGCATGTGTCTTCATAGTAGAATGATTTATAATCCTTTGTGTATATACCCAGAGATGGGATTGCTATGTCAAATGGTATTTCTGGTTCTAGATCCTTGAGGAATCGCCACACTGTCTCCCACAATGGTTGAACTAATTTACACTCCCACCAACAGTGTAAAAGCCTTCCTATTTCTCCACATCCTCTACAGCATCCATTGTTTCCTGACTTTTTAATGATTGCCATTCTAACTGGCGTGAGATGGTATCTTATTGTGGTTTTGATTTGCATTTCCCCACTTACCAGTGAAGATGAGCTTTTTTTCATGTTTCTTGGCCACATATATGTCTTCTTTTGAGAAGGTCTGTTTATATCCTTTGCCCACTTTTTGATGGGGTTTTTTGTAAATTTGTTTAAGTTCCTTGTGGACTCTGGATATTAGCCCTTTGTCAGATGAATAAATTGCAAAAAATTTTCCCATTATGTAGGTTGCCTGTTCACTCTGATGATAGTCTATTTTTCTGAGCAGAAACTCTTTAGTTTAATTAGATCCTATTTGGTCAATTTTGACTTTTGTTGTCATTGCTTTTGGTGTCTTAAAACTAAAACCTTTAAAAAGTAAAATATTTGCCCACGCCTATGTCCTGAATGGTATTGCCTAGGTTTTCTTCTAAGGTTTTTATGGTTTTAAATCTTACGTTTAAGTCTTTAATCCCTCTTCAGTTAATTTTTGTATAAGGTGTAAGGAAGGCATCCAGTTTCAGTTTTCTGCATATGGCTAGCCAGTTTTCCCAACATCATTTATTAAATAAGGAATCCTTTTCCCGTTGCTTGTTTGTGTCAGGTTTGTCAAAGATCAGATGGTTGTAGATGTGTGGTGTTATTTCTGAGGCCTCTGTTCTGTTCCATTGGTCTATATATCTGTTTTGGTACCAGTACCATACTGTTTTGGTTACTGTAGCCTTATAGTACAGTTCGAAGTCAGGTAGCATGAGGCCTCCAGCTTTGTTCTTTTTGTTTAGAATTGTCTTGGCTATATGGGCTCTTTTTTGGTTCCACATGAAATTTAAAGTAGTTTTTTTCTAATTCTGTAAGAAACTCAATGGTAGCTTGATGGGGATAGCATTAAATCTATAAATTACTTTAGGCAGTATGGTCATTTTCACAATACTGATTCTTCCTATCCATGAGCATGGAATGTTTTTCCATTTGTTTCTGTCCTCTCTTATTTCCTTGGGCAGCGGTTTGTAGTTCTCCTTGGAGAGATCCTCCACATCCCTTGTAAGTTGTATTCCTAGGTGTTTTACTGTCTTTGTAGCAATTGTGAATGAGAGTTCACTCATGATTTGGCTCTCTGCTTGTCTGTTGTTGGTGTATAGGAATGCTTGTGATTTTTGCACATTGATTTTGTATCCTGAGACTTTGCTGAAGTTGCTTATCAGCTTAAGGAGATTTTGGGCTGAGACGATGGGGTTTTCTAAATATACAATCCTGTCATCTGCAAACAGAGAAAATTTGACTTCCTCTCTTCCTATTTGAATACCCTTTATTTATTTCTCTTGCCTGACTGCTCTGGCCAGAACTTCCAGTACTATGTTGAATAGGAGTGGTGAGAGAGGGCATCCCTGTCTTGTGCCAGTTTTCAAAGGGAATGCTTCTACCTTTGCCCATTCAGTATGATATTAGCTGTGGGGTTTGTAATAAATAGCTCTTATTATTTTGAGATACATTCCACTAATATCTAGTTTATTGAGAGTTTTTAGCATGAAGGGCCGTTGAATTTTGTCAAAGGCTTTTTCTGCATCTATTGAGATAATCATGCGATTTTTGAGGTGGGTTCTGTTTATGTGATGGATTAAGCTTATTGATTTGTGTATGTAGAACCAGTCTTGCATCCCAGGGATGAAGCAGACTTGATTGTGGTGTATGAGCTTTTTGATGTGCTGCTGGATGCACTTTGCCAGTATTTTATTGAGGATTTTCACATTGATGTTCATCAGGGATATTGGCCCGACATTTTCTTTTTTTGTTGTGTCTCTGCCAGGTTTTTGTATCAGGATGATGCTGGCCTCATAGAATGAGTTAGGGAGGAGTCCCTTTTTTTCTATTGTTTGGAATAGTTTCAGAAGGAGTGGTACCAGCTCCTCTTTGTACCTCTGGTAGAATTTGGCTGTGAATCTGCCCGGTCCTGGGCTTTTTTTGGTTGGTAGGCTATTAATTACTGCCTCAATTTCAGAACTTGTTATTGGTCAATTCAGGGAATCGACTTTTTCCTAGTATAGTCTTGGGAGGGTATATATCCAGGAATTTATTCATTTCTTCTAGGTTTTCTAGTTTATTTGTGTAGAGGTGTTTACAGTATTCTCTGATGGTAGATTGTATTTCTGTGGGGTCAGTGGTGATATCCCCTTTATCATTTTTTATTGTGTCCATTTCTTTTTTTCTTTATTAGTCTGACTAGCAGTCTATTTTGTTAGTCTTTTCAAAAAAATCCAGCTCCTGGATTAATTGATTTTTTGAAGGCTTTTTCATGTCTCTATTTCCTTCAGTTCTGCTCTGATCTTAGTTCTGCTAGCTTTTGAATTTGTTTGCTCTTGCTTCCCTAGTTCTTTTCATTGTGATATTAGGGTGTTGATTTTAGATCTTTCCTGCTTTTTCTTGTGAGCATTTAGTGCTATAAATTTCCCTCTAAACACTGCTTTAGCTGTGTCGCAGAGATTCTGGTATGTTGTGTCTTTGTCTCATTGGTTTCAAATATGATATCCTTAATGTTCTACTTTTCACTTACGAAGTAGATCTATTAATTTGTATCATGAATCTAACAATTCCAGAGTTATAATCTTTCTCCTCACAGAATGATTGGCAGCCCTGAATGATCAAGGAACTATGGCAGCAGCTGCTGACAATACCATCATTATATTTTTCAAAGAAACCTATTTATGAACAATAGCATTGTCTTGGTCAAGAGATACTGTAGTCAAGACATATCAAAAGAATAGAGTGGATTCAGTGAATCATTTTGGTGACATAGGCTGTTACTGTAAAGGTTTCCCATACTGCTGGCAAGACTCCCCCAAAGCCTGGCTGTCTTACGAGTGTTTAGTGTTTTACATATAAAAAATTACCAGCTTAATGGTGTTACAGTATTTCAAAATTTTTAAAGTTTCCAAAATGGACGTTTTGAACTGAAACCTCACCACCTTTTATTCTAATAGAGAAATGTATATCTGAGGATGCTAATGAAAAGGAAATCTGTTCAAATCTCAGTCCTAAACAAACAGGTGCAATTGAGATCTTTCTAAGGCTTATTTTTGGGCATCACAGACTAGCAGGAGAAACACATAGTCTCTTTATAGTCTATTTTGACTTTCAAAATAGAATAAACCTATAACTCACACATACAAAAAGGCTGAAACAAAACACTTTTACCTGTACCCCCACATACCACTTAGGCTGGAGACTGTATTAGATTACTTACTAGTAGATCATGAGAGTAGACTAACCCTGCTAGTTGTTTCCAGACTTTCCAACTTCAATTAATCTGAAAATGTGTTTTGTTGGATAATAGATCTTTTTCAAAGTAAATTTTATTTTTTAGAACAGTTTTAGTTTTACAGAAAAATAGGAAAGATAGCACGAGGAGTTCCCATACATCTGGGTACCCAGCTTCTGTCGCGGTGGCTCACGCCTGTAATCCCAGCACTTTGGGAGGCTGAGGCAGGCAGATCACCCGAGGTCAGGAGTTCCAGACCAGCCTGGCCAACATGGTGAAACCCCATCTCTACTAAAAATACAAAAATTAGCCCAGCATGGTGGCAGGTGCCTGTAATCCCAGCTACTCAGTAGGTTGAGGCAGGAAAATTGCTTGAACCTGGGAGGGGGAGGTTGCAGTGAGCCGAGATTGCACCACTGCACTCCAGCCTAGGTGACAAGAGTGAAACTCATTCTCAAAAAAAAAAAAAAAAAAAGTTGCATTAATGTGATATATTTGTTATAATCAATGAACATATATTGATACAATATTATTAACTAAAACTCAGTGTTTATTCAGATTTCCTTAGTTGTCCTCTTTCTGTTCCAGGATCCCATCTAAGATACCACATTATATTTAGGGGTCATGTCTCCTTAGACCCTCTTAGCTAAGACAGTTTCTGAGACTTTCCTTGTTTTTGACGTCCTTGACAGTTTGAGGAGTACTGATCAGGTAAATTGCAAGATTTCCCTTTATTTGTCTGATGTTTTTCTCATGAGTAGTCTTTTGGGAAGAAAGGTCACAGAAGTGAAGTGCCATTCTCATCTACTCTCAGGAGTTATAGGGCCCTGTCTACCACCTGTTCCTCCTCGTACTGCCACAGCTGATGCCCTCTTGAAAGCACCACCTCATGGCAGAAGGACAACCAGCACAAAAATAGAGCATTAAACCACCAAAGCTAAGAATCCTCATAGAGTCCATTTCACCCTCCTGCCACCTCCATCACAGCAGGTGCTGGTATCCATGGCTGAGAGACTCACAGATGGTTCACATCCTAGGACTCCGTGCCCACAACTCCCAGTACCAGCCCAGAGCCTAGTAGACTTGCTGGGTGGCTAGATCCAGAAGACAGATAACGATCGCTACAGCTCTGCTCTTAAGAAGCCATATCCCTAAGAAAAGGAGATTACTACATCAAGCGAACACCCCATGGGACAAAAGAATCTAAAGAACAGCCTTGAATCCTAGACCTTCCTTCTGATGGTACCTACCCAAATGAGAAGGAACCAGAAAACCAACTCTGGTAATATGACAAAACAAGCTTCTTAACACCCCCAACAACTACTCTAGGTCACCAGCAATAGATCCAAACAAAGAAGAAATCCCTGATTTACCTGAAAAAGACTGAGAACATTACTTGTTAAGCTAATCTAGGAGGCAACAGAGAAAGGCGAAGCTCAATCTAAGGAAATCAAAAAAAATGATACAAGTGAAGGGAGAAATAGTCAATGAAATAGATAGCATAAATAAAACACAATAGAAACTTCAGGAAACAATGGACGCACTTACAGAAATGCAAAATACTCTGGAAAGTCTCAGCAATAGAATCAAACAAACAGAAGAAAACACCTCAGAGCTCAAAGACAAGGTCTTTGAATTAACCCCATCCAACAGAGACAAAAAAGAATAACAAAACAAAGAACAAAACCTCCAAGAAGTCTGGGATTGTGTTAGAAGACCAAACCTAAGAATAATTGGCATTCCTGAGGAAGAAGAAAAATCTAAAAGTTTGGAAAACATATTTGAGTAAATAATCAAGGAAAACTTTCGTTGCCTCGCTAGAGACCTAGACATCCAAATACAAGAAGCTCAAAGAACACCTGGGAAATTCATTGCACAAAAAGATCATTGCCTAGGCACATTTACATCAAGTTATCTAAAGTTAAGATAAAGGAAAGAATCTTAAGAGCTGTGAGGCAAAAGCATGAGATAACCTATAAAGGAAAACCTATCAGATTAACAGCAGAATTCTCAGCAAAAATCCTGTAAGCTAAAAGAGATTAGGGCCCTATATTCAGCCTCCTCAAACAAAACAATTATCAACCAAGAATTTTGTATACAGCAAAACTAAGCTTCATAAATGAAGGAAATATAGTCTTTTTAGACAAACAAATGCTGAGAGAATTCACCACTACCAAGCCATCACTATAAGAACTGCTAAAATGAGTTCTAAACCTTGAAACAAACGCTGAAAACACATCAGAACAGAACCTCTTTAAAGCATAAATCTCATAGGACCCATAAAACAAAAATGCAATTGAAAAAACAAAAAACCAAGGTATACAGGCAACAAATAGCACAATGAATGCAATGGTACCTCACATCTCAATACTAATGTTGAATGTAAATGGCCTAAATGCTCCACTTAAAAGATGTGGAATTGCAGAATGGATAAGAACTCACCAAACAACTGTCTGCTGTATTCAAGAGACTCACCTAACACATAAGGACTCACATAAACTTAAGGTAAAGGGGTGGAAAAAGACATTCCATGCAAATGGACACCAAAGCAAGCAGAAGTAGCTATTCTTATATCAGACAAAACAAACTTTAAAGCAACACCAGTTAAAACAGACAAAGAGGGATATTATATAATGATAAAAGGCCTTGTCCAACAGGAAAATCATCATTATTATATAATGATAAAAGGCATTGTCCACAGTCCCAAATATATATGCACCTACTACCTACCACTGGAGCTCCCAAATGTATAAAACAATTACTAATAGACCTAAGAAATGAGATAAACAGCAAAACAATATTAGTGAGAGACTTCAATATTCCACTGACAGCACTAGACAGGTTATCAAGACAGAGAGTCAACAAAGAAACAATGGATTTAAACTATACCCTGGGACAAATGGACTTAACAGATATTTACAGAACATTCTACCCAACAACCACAGAATATACATTCTCTTCAACAGTGCATGGAACTTTCTCCAAGATAGACTATATGATAGGCCACAAAACAAGCCTGAATAGATTTAAGAAAATTGAAATTATATCAAGCATTCTTTCAGACCAAAGTGGAATAAAACTGGAAATCAACTCCAAAAGGAACCTTCAAAACCATGCAAATACATGGAAATTAACCTGCTCCTGAATGATCATTGGGTCAAAAATGAAATCAAGATAGAGATTAAAAAATTCTTCAAACTGAACAATAGTGACACAACCTATAAAAACCTCTGGGATACAGCAAAGGTGATGCTAAAAGGAAAGTTCATAGCCCTAAATACCTACATCAAAAAGTCTGAAAGAGCACAAACAGACAATCTAAGGTTACACCTCAAGAAACTAGAGAAACAAGAACAAACCAACCCCAAACCCAGCAGAATAAAGGAAATAACCAAGATCAGAACAGAACTAGATGAAATTGAAACAACAAAAAAATACAAAAGAGAAATGAAATTAAAAGCTGGTTCTTCGAAAAGATAAATAAAATTGATAGGCCATTAGCAAGACTAACCAACAAAAGAAGAGGGAAAATCCAAATAAACTCAGTTTGAAGCAAAACAGGAGATATTAAAACTGACACCACAGAAATACAAAAGATCCCTTCAAGGCTACTATAAACAACTTTATGCACATAAACTAGAAAACCTAGGGGAGATGGATAAATTCCTGGAAAGATACAACCCTTCTAGCTTAAATCAGGAAGAATTAGATACCCTGAACAGACAAGTAACAAGCAGTGAGACTGAAATGGTAATTCAAAAATTACCAACAACAAAAAAAAAGTCCAGGACCAGATGGATTCACAGCAGAATTCTAACAGACATTCAAAGAAGAATTGGTACCAATCCCATTGACACTATTCCACAAGATAGATAAAGAGGGAATTCTCCCTATATCATTCTATGAAGCCAATATCACCCTAATACCAAAACAAGGACATAACCAAAAAAGAAAACTACAATATCCCTGATTAACATAGATGTTAAAATCCTTAACAAACTACTAGCTAACCAAATCCAACAACATATTAAAAAGATAATCCATCATGATCAAGTGGGTTTCATACCAGGGATGCAGGGATGGTTTAACATCTGCAAGTCAATAAATGTGGTACACCACATAAACAGAATGAAAAACATAAATCACATGATTATCTCAATAGATGAAGAAAAAGCATTTGACAAAATCCAACATCGCCTCATGATTAAAACCCTCAGCAAAATTGGCATACAAGGGACATGACTCAATGTAATCAAAGTCATCTATGACACACCCACAGCCAACATAATACTGAATGAGGAAAGGTTGAAAGCATTTCCTCTGAGAACTGGAAAAAGACAAAGATGCCCACTCTCACCACTCCTCTTCAACATAGTACTGGAAGTCCTAGCCAGAACAATCATACAAGAGAAAGAAATTAAAGGAATCCAAATCAGTGAAGAGGAAATCAAAGTGTCGCTATTTGCTGATGATATGATCGTTTACCTAGAAAATCCTAAAGACTCTTCCAGAAAGCTCTTAGATCTGATAAAAGAATTCAGCAAAGTTTCTGGACACAAAACCAATGTACACAAATCAGTAGTTCTTCTCTACACCAAAAGCAACCAAGCTGAGAATCAAATCAAGAACACAATCCATTTTACAATAGCTGCAAAAAGAATAAAACACTTAGGAATATACCTAACCAAGGAGGGGAAAGACCTCTACAAGGAAAACTACAAAATACTGCTGAAAGAAATCATAGATGACACAAACAAATGGCAACACATCCCATGCTCATGGGTGAGTAGAATGAATATTGTGAAAATGACCATACTGCCAAAAGCAATCTACAAATTCAGTGCAATTCCCATCAAAATACCACCATCATTCTTCACAGAATTAGAAAAAACAATTTTAAAATTAATATGGAACCCAAAAAGAGCCCACATAGCCAAAGCAAGACTAAGCAAAAAGACCAAACCTGGAGACATCACATTACCTAATTTCAAACTATACTGTAAGCCCAAGGTCACCAAAATAGCATGGGACTATATAAAAATAGGCACAAAGACCAATGGAACAGAATGGAGAACCCAGAAATAAACCCAAATACTTATAGCCAACTGATCTTCAGCAAAGCAAACAAAAACATAAAGTGGGGAAAGGACACCCTATTCAACAAATGGTGCTGGGATAATTGGCTAGCCACATGTAGGAGAATTGAAACTGGATCCTCATCTCTCACCTTATACAAAACTCAACTCAAGATGGATCAAGGGCTTAAATCTAAGACCTAAAACTATAAAAATTCTGGAAGATAACATTGGAAAAACCCTTCTAGACATTGGCTTAGGCTTAGGTGAGGATTTTATGACCAAGAACCCAAAAGTACATGCAATAAAAACAAAGATACGTAGCTGGGACTTAATTAAACTAAAGAGCTTTTGCACAGCAAAAGGAACAGTCAGCAGAGTAAACAGACAACCCACAGAGTGGGAGAAAATCTTCACAATCTATGCACCTGGCAAGGGACCAATATCCGGAATCTATAATGAACTCAAACAAACTAGCAAAAAAAAAAAAAAAAAAACTAAACAATTCCATCAAAAAGTGGCCTAACAACATGAAGAGACAGTTCTTGAAAGAAGATATACAAATGGCCAGCAAACATCTGCAAAAATGCTCAGCATCACTAATGATCAGGGGAATGCAAATCAAAACCACAATGTGATACCATCTTACTCCTGCAAGAATGACCATAATCAAAAAATCAAAAGTAGATGTTGGCATAGATGTGGTGAAAAGGGAAAATTTTTATACTGCTTGTGGGAATGTAAACTAGCACAACTGCCATGGAAAACAGTGTGGAGACTGCTTAAAGAACTAAAAGTAGAACTACCATTTGATACAGCAAGCACACTACTGGGTATATACCCAGAAAAAAAGAAGTCATTATATGAAAAAGACACTTGCACATGCATGTTTATAGCAGCACAATTCACAACTGCAAAAACACGGAACCAACCCAAATGCCCATCAATCAAGTGGATAAACAGTAAGATATATATATATATATATACACACACACACACACACACATATATATATACACACATATATATATATGACGAAATACTATTCAGCCATAAAAAGGAATGAATTAATGGCATTCACAGCAACCTGGATAAGATTGGAGACTATTATTCTAAGTGAAGTAAACCAAACCAAACATCATATGTTCTCACTCAGAAGTGGGAGCTGAGCTATGAGGATGCAAAGGCATAAGAATGATACAATGGATTTTGGGGACTCAGGAGGAAAGGGTGGGAAGGGGGTGAGGGATAAAAGACTACAAATAGAGTACAGCATATACTGCCTGGGTGATGGGTGCAACAAAATCTCACACATCACCACTACAGAACTTACTCATGTAACCAACCACCACCTGTTCCCCCAATAACCTATGGAGATTAAAAAAAAATAAGGCCGGGCACGGTGGCTCACGCCTGTAATCCCAGCACTTTGGGAGGCTGAGATGGGTGGATCACGAGGTCAGGAGATGGAGACCATCCTGGCTAACACGGTGAAACCCCATCTCTACTGAAAATACAAAAAATTAGCCGGGTGCGGTGGCGGGCACCTGTAGTCCCAGCTACACAGGAGGCTGAGGCAGGAGAATGGTGTGGACCAGGGAGGCAGAGCTTGCAGTGAGCTGAGACTGCGCCACTGCACTCCAGCCTGGGTGACAGAGCGAGACTCCATCTCAAAAAAAAAAAAAAAAAATTTAATTTAAAAAAATCACCACTTTAATATAAAGAATTTTTAACGAAAGTGACTGTCTCCAGGAGACTAAATATAAGACAAGTGGAGAAAGTGTTACAATTATGGGTCCTTTACCTGAGCTCTGTATTCAAAATCTGCCTTTGCTACTTATTAGTCATTTGCCACCAGGCAAGTTTCTAAATTTCACTTGGACCTGGTTTCCCAACTGTAAAATAGGAATAACAACAATAATACTCTTCTCACAGGGTAGTTGGAACCAACCAGTAAACAATGACTATCAATGCTCAGCTCCCTTGCTTCAACCAGGACAACTCCTGAGCTCCCAGTGGGAATGGCAGATTCCTCTATTGCAGTTGCATCTTATTTCAACTTCTTCTTCCGCCCAATCCTGCTTCCCTCATTCCCTTATAAATATTGTCCCCGAGAGCTCATCCTCATAAACCCCTGCATGCAAATCTCCATCTTGGGAAGTGTGACCTAGGGCAGCTAGCATTCCCATCATAACTACTATTATTATTGTTGCTGTTTGTTCCTAGGTCCCAGATGAATGCAAGATTCATGGCTGTATATGCACTGCAACAATATACATCCCTCAGTTCTTCAATTGAAGGACCACCCCGCAGACAGACTCACACTCCCCAAATTGATGAGCCACTTGAATTGGTCAACCCAATCTAAAGTGTTTCCATCTTCTTAGCACAGCTAGTGATGATGGAAGATGATGGGCAAGGATGAGCCAAGAGGACAGAAAGCAGACTTTCAAATGATGAAAGTTCCCCAATGCAGCCTAGGCTAAATCAATAGAATAGAATCAAAAGTGAAATTTGGCTGGGCATGGTGGCTTATGCCTGTAATCCCAGCACTTTAGGAGGCTGAAGCAGGCAGATCACTTGAGGTCAGGAGTTCAAGACCAGCCTGGCCAACATGGTAAAACCCCATCTCTACTAAAAATATACATATATTCTCTATAGGCAAATATACACAACATGACACGCTTCCTTTAAAAACACTCAGGGATATTTTTAGTAAATTTACCCATAGCCATCCTGTTTTGTGAATTTCTCCTAAAACTATATGTGTTCAGTCTTCCCATCAAGTTAAAACTTGGGTCTTTAAGAACAATAATAAAAGAGGTCTCAACAGTAGCAGTCAACCTGTCAAGAAATTTTTCTCTTTAAAACTGAGATGTCAGCTTTTCCTTTATGCATACAGATTTAATTATCTGATGACTACAGTTTCCAGAATTACTCTAGTTTTCTAGAATAGCGGCTATTAGGGTGCAAATAGTAGGTACTGAGAAAAGTTGTCCAAAAGAAATGAATGCCATTTTGTGACTTCCAGGAATATACCACTTGCAGTGAACCAATTCCAAATGTGGAAAGCATGCTCCCACTTAAAATTTTTGTCTCATATGTACTTACAAAATACACTCATGTTTAAACTACTTATGTACAAAGGAAATGCATTAAAATGTAGAGACAGAAAAGAAATTCAATTAAGCCAGCTCTGCTAGACTTGAATTCACCAAAATGGAAAGCCTAGCTCATAAATTGTGTCTTCCCTTCAAGTGAATCAAACCTATTTTAGCCAAGTTCAAGTTCCTCTGTAGAGATCAAGAAGGCATGGCTACAGGCATCCAGTGACCCTAGAGAGTTCATTTTCTGGGCTCCTAGGGACCTAGTAGAGGTAACAAATGTCCCATGACCTTGAAGGCCACTGGGGATAGTGACACAACTGGATTAGGAGATGCAGTGCTGAGCTGGAGGCCATCAGAGGCACAGGCAGGACACTGGATACCTTAGGTAGAAAGCAAATCAGAATTTGATGTGACTCAAAGTTGAGAGGGAAGGTACTCAACAGAGTAGACAGAGCGGCACACAATAATATTTGATATCCAACATGGAAAAACCAACCAACAAAGAGAATGAATCTTAAATAACTTGTTTGCAACTTTAACAAAAAACAGCTAAAAATCTTTATTTCTATAACACCTCTTTATCTGATGAGTGCAGAACAATTAACACTTACAGCTAATTAGTCCTCACAGTTTGAAGTTTCATATAATTAAGATTTTCCAGGGATGCTATTCATGAGTCATAGATGAGACACTGAAGGAATCTTTTTTAAAAGGAAAAAACATTTATAAATATAATCAAGTCATTTCAGTCCACTGCCTGCTGGAGGGAATGTGGTCTGCCTAGAACTGTCGTGAGTGCTCTCGGCACTGGCAGGCCCTAGAGCTGGGAAGAAAAACCTCCTGATTCTCCCTCATGTGGCAGTAGCCATTGGGAGCTCTTTACGGAGAGGCATTCAGAGCCCAAGGTCCATCTTAGTGGGGAAAAATACTGTTATCAATTACAACATCTAGCACCGACAGAGAATCAGAACAAATACTTGACAACAAACTTGCCCTAAGAGGTTCTACTAGAGAGGCTGTCCAGGAATTGACAATCTCGGCATACTGCCAGCCTGCCAACTAGAGCAGCTTGGACAGTTCCACATCTCCCTAACCAGGCCGAGAAACAGGGCCAGAACAAGCATTAATGTATAGAAGCGAGGCACTGGGTGAGAAGTGTCCAGCCTATGTTGTGGCCTGGTAGGGTTTTCAGTCCCCTTCAGCGGTCTCATTCCTTCCTACATAGTTAGAAGACTTTTAGTAAAATTGAAAGCCAGGAAAATTGATCCTTACTAGCAATAGAAAGGTTTGCTTGTGTTGTGGGTGTTCCTGTTGCAATGGAGGGCCTGAGGAAGCTGCTGACTCCAAGAACCTGTATTGCCCATTCCAAACTTGATGGCTTAAGCCAACACACATGTGTTCTCTTATAGTTTACACTTCTGGAGGTCAGGAGTCCAAAATCAACTTCACTGGGCTGAGAAAAATCAAGGTGTTAGCGGGGCCACACTCCCTCCAGAGGCTTTAGGAAAGAATCCCTTTCCAGCTGCTAGATTGCATTCCTTGCTTTCCTTAGCTCAAGGCCCCTTTGTCCATCTTCAAAGCCAGCAGAGTAGCATCCTGTTTCAGCCTTCACATTGTCTACTTCTGGTCCAATTTCTCTCTGCCTCCCTCTTCTAAGAATACTTATGATTACATTTAGGGCCCACCTAGAGAATCCAGGATAAACTTCCCCATCTCAATATCCATAATCGTAGCTGCAAAATCCATTTTTCCCTATACAGTTATATTTATAGTTTCCAGGAATTAAGATCTGGATGTCTTTGGGGGCCATTATTTAGCGTATCTCAGCCAAGAACAATGACTCCCCCAGCCTTTACCCCGCTAGGGAAATAAAAGTGGGCATGTGGAGAAACGGAGAACATAGGAAAGCAAAGAAGGAAGGCTATGAGGATGGGGAGGGAATCAGCCTGCAATTGGGTCTGAAGGGCTGCAAAGAGCAAACAACATCAGACATCCTCCTCTGGACTCCAGACTGTCCTCTTTCTGTAATGTTGTGCACTCACATGCCTTTCTAGACATAACAATGCTCACTGGTGAGGCTTGAATCCATTTTTCTTGTCTAAATTATATGTATTAATTTTTCCTAATTATAATACCAATATTTATTCATGGCAGACATTTTGACAACTACAGGAAATAAAAATCACCCGATACCACAACTGTTAATAATATGGCATATTCTCAAGCTATCTGAGCCCATCTTTCTTGAATTAAGTCCTTGGAACATTTTGGGTTCAGCACTGCCAAGAAATCCTTACTTAGAAGGTCAGAGACAGTCTTCACATTGTGTTTTATTGATGAAAAGACCACGATGTTAAAAAGGTGAAGTGCTTCATCGAGCCTCATTCATTAGAACCAAGAGTGAACGGTGAGACGTGGACCTCTTCCTTCTCCTTGTTGTCTTCTGGTCACTATCGAAGACCTCTTGGTATTCCATATCCAATTAAATACATCCAGAATTCCTAGTCAGTCTTAATGATTCATTTGTTATTCAACCTGTTTTTGGCACATCAATGTTTTAACATTTTTTAAGTCATAAATCAATATCTACTTTTCCCAAGTCAGAAACTATATTGCTATTATAAATTACATTGGAATATAAACGTGACCAATTACTTAGCCTGTCAAATATCTGGAGAAGAGTGGGAGAGGAATGGAGATAAGCTGAATTCTATTATTTTGTCATTGTTACTGAGTATACTTTGGTGAGAAAACTAGCAGATGTTATTCCTCACTGTTGGTCATTTTGAATCTCACCAACAAATAAGTAAAATCCGCTTTAGTGATCAGACAACAAATCAATACTTATAGTACTGGTGCACTTCAGGATGGGTTTCCTTCTTTATTGAGCTGAAGAAGACTCACAAAGGAATGGGAGAATGCTTAATGAGCTTGAAAATGAAGCTGTTCATTTCATCTGAAGAAATCAACATGTTCTCCCCTCACCCCACATTAACTCATTATTCCTGTTATGGAGAAAATGAGAGCTATCGAAACCATAGAGGCCAAAATCCAAACACTCAAAGTGCAGTATCTTCAAGGTCTTCAGTACTGCTGCTGAACACTAAACAAATTCTTACTCAGTAACTGCTCACTCTCTAGCCTCTTCATCTTATACTCTGTTAACACAATTTTTCTTCAGATTTCAGTACAGTTGTCATTAAGCAACTCATGACTGTATTTCAAAATACAGAGCTATGTTTAAAAGTTATAGCCTAAGCTTTATTATACTTTGGGAAATTTGGGAGAAGGGCCTGTCCTACTCATGGAATGAAGTAGACAAGAAGTCGAGCATTCGGTACAACTGGCTAACCCAACTACCATTTTGTAGAGGCATACACACACACACACACACACACACACACACACACACACACACAAATTTCTCAGATTCTATGGAAACCAAATATGGCCATTTGACACATTCTGGCCAAAAATATGTGAGTAGAAGATTGCTGGTGCCAATTCTTTCCTTGCTGCCTTCTTCCTGCCTGGACTGTGAACATGACCTAGAAGTATAAGCAGCCACTTTTCAATCATGAGGATAAAAACCATAGGCTAAGAATTGTGGGAAAAAGGAGTCTTTGTGTGTGTGTAATTGTTTTGTAGCAAAAATAAATCTGTATCCATTTAAGCCACAATGGTTTAGCTAAAGCCAAATGCCATCTCTACAAGGAGAAAAACATCTTTTCTCCTGAGGCAGTGAGGCTCACCAGTGGAGGGACAGCTGTGCCACGCAGACTATGAACTCCATTGGTCAGAGAGGCAGTACTGCAGAGGTGACAGGGACACTGGAGAGTAACAGTGTGACGAAGTGGGGCTTACCACACATGAGGCAGCACACCAGGTTCTCTCTGACATATCTGGATATTCCTTAAGGAGGATAAATAAAGCCAGTCGATCTTGGGCCACCATAATTTGGGTTATGTTTGAGTAACAGTTTCCTTGCTGGCCCCTAGGATTGCCACTATGGGAAGAACAGAGTGAGATCAAGTAGAAACCATTCACTACACACCAAGCTAAGTCCATCTCAGTAGCTCTTTCCTCCCCTAGATACCTAAGGAAACAAGGTCCTTTCTCATGGGGATTCTGGCATTAAGACCAGGTTGCAGTCTATGCAGGAGTAACAGTCCCTAGTCCTGGCCCACACCCTGCACCCTCTGAACCATTTTTCCTCTTGGCTTGAAGGAAGATAAGCTCCTCTGTTATATCTTGGTCTCTTCTCATATCTTTCATTCAGCTTTTAAAACTTCTATTTTGCGCATCATGATGTATTGGGGGGGGGGGGAAGAAAAAGCTTTTATGACATTATTTCAGACTTTATCTCCCTATGTTTTTTTTAACCATGTCAATGTATAGTTTCTTCCTACTTTTTGTAACATGTTTTTACAAATGTTCCTATATTTCCCAACAATCAAGTTCTGGACTTACAGTGACATCCTGGAGCTCCACTTCCTATATGTCATATCTATCATATAGGACAAGGGTCAACAAACTCCAGTCCTCCTACCCCCTTATTTTGGTAAACAGTTTTATCAGTTCACATCCTCACCCATTTGTTTACTTTTTGCCTATGGCTTCTTTTGCATTACAACAGTAGAGATGAGTAGTTGCAAGAGAACAAATGGTCCCACGAAGTCTAAAATACTTATGATTGGCCTTTCACAGAAAAATGTGTCCACCACCAGTAAAGGCTGTCAAGTATTCTGAGTTAATATAAAATATCGGAATATCCAGATTCCAATTTGTATTGTTCATATGGTAGCCATTTGGGTAAAATTCTTAATCTACTTGTTTGGTGATTGTTTTTTGTCATATTTTCTGTCAAAAAAAATTTTGCTCTCACTCAATCCCTTCAATTGCTACATAATATTGTATATTGAGAACCTGAGGTTAAAATAGAGTTAATTATTGGCAATATGCAATATGGTTTTCACACATAAGGCGTAAGATAAATGTGAAACATAATCTATTTCAAATTTAGGATTTGTTGTAGTATTTTTATGAATTATTACCATTAATATTGGTTTACTTTTAAATGCACTTTTTGTTTTGACAGGAGACATCCTCCTAAATTATTTATATAAAGTGTATTATCACTCTTTTGTTGGATCAGTGAACTAGATGACAGCTCAATTTAAGGCATGCCAAAAAAAAAAAAAAGCCTTTAGAAGAATCACTTGTGGTTTTGGCAAAAAAAAAAAAAAATTATATTGTCTTTCAGAATAGAAATCATGCGATATTAAATAAGAAAATGGTAAGAGAATAAATAATTGCACAACAGTAACATTCCTGCTCACTGAAATGAGATGTTTTTCAATCAGCAGGAAATAAAGGAAACAAAACAGAGATGAAAATACATTTTCAACCAATTCAAAGTAATGTTTCAAAATTTAGGAAGCCTAAAAACAATGCCCCCAAAATGTAATTGCTCATTCAGTGAGATGCAGAAAGGCTGCAGTGATTGTATGAGTAGAAATTAGAACATACCAACCAAAAAAAACAAAAAGCCCAGGACCAGAAAGATTCACAGCTGAATTCTACCAGGTGTACAAAGAGGTACCATTCATACAGAAACTATTCCAAAAAATTGAAGAGGCCATAACTCATTCTATGAAGCCAGCATCATCCTGATACCAAAACGTGAGAGATACAACGAAAAAAGAAAACTTCAGGCCAATATCCTTGATGAACATCAAGGCAAAAATCCTCAACAAAATACTGGCAAACAGAATCCAGCAACACATCAGAAAACTTATACACCATGATCGAGTAGGCTTTATCCCTGGGATGCAAGGTTGGTTCAACATACACAAATTAATAAATGTGATTCATCACATAAACAGAACTAAAGACAGAAACCAATGATTATTTCAATGAAGGCAAGAAAAAATTTTGATAAAATTTGTGATGGTTAATACTGAGTGTCAACTTGATTGAAGGATGCAAAGTATTGTTACTGGGTATGCCTGTGAGGGTTTTGCCAAAGGAGATTAACATTTGAGTCAGTGGGCTGGGAAAGGCAGATTCATCCTTTCATCTGGTGGGTGCAATCCAATCAGCTGCCAGTGAACATAAAGGAGGCAGAAAAACGTGAAAAGCAAAACTGGCCTAGTCTTCCAGCCTACATCTTTCTCCCATGCTGGATGTTTCCTGCCCTCAAACATCGGACTCCAAGCTCTTCAGTTTTGAGACTCGGACTGGCTCTTCTTGCTCCTCAAGCTTGCAGACAGCCTATTGTGGGACCTTGTGATCATGTAAGTTAATATTTAATAAACTCTCATATATATTATATATATAATTATATATTATATATTATTATATATAACAATAATAATATATATATAACAATAGTGTATGTATATATATATCCTATTGGTTCTGTCCCTCTAGGGAACCCTGGCTAATACAAAATACATCCATTCACGTTAAAAACTCTCAATAAACTAGGTATTGAAGGAACATACCTCAAAAATAATAACGGCCATCTATGACAAACCCACAACCAACATCATACCGAATGGGAAAAAGCTGGAAGCATTCCCCTTGAAAACTGGCACAAGACAAGGATGCCCTCTCTCACCACTTCTATTCAACATACTATTGGAAGTCCTGGCTGGGGTAATCAGGCAAGAGAAAGAAATAAAGGTATCCAAATAGGAAGAGAGGAAGTCAGACTATCCCTATTTGTAGACATGATCCTATATCTATAAAACCCCATATTCTCAGCCCAAAATCTTTGTGAGCTGATAAACAACTTCAGCAAAGTCTCAGGATACAAACAACAGTTTAGATTCAGCAAATTTCAGGACACCAACAACAGTCAGGCCCAGAGCCAAATCAGGAATGAACTTCCATTCACAACTGCCATAAAGAGAATAAAACATCTAGGAATACAGCTAACTAGGGAGGTAAAAGATCTCTACAAGGAGAACTACAAATCACTGCTCAAAGAAACCAGACATTACACAAACAAATGGAAAAATATTCCATGCCCATAGATAGGAAGAGTCAATATCATTAAAATGGCTATACTGCCCAAAGCAATTTATAGATTCAATGCTATGCCTGTTAAACTACCATTCACATTCTTCACAGAACTAGAAAAATTATTTTAAAATTCATATGGAACCAAAAAGGAGCCCAAATAGCCAATGCAATCCTGAGCAAAAAGAACAAAGCTTGAGGCATCATGTTACCTGATTTCAAACTATACTACAGGGCTACAGTAATAAAAACAGCATGGTACTGGTACAAAAACTGACACATGAACCAATGGAACAGAATAGAGAATCCAGAAATAAGACTACACACCTACAACTATCTGATCTTCAATAAACTTGACAAAAACAAGCAATGGGGAAAAGATTTCCTGTTCAATAAATAGTGCTGGGATAACAGGCTATCCATATGCAGAAGATTGAAACTGGACCCCTTCCTTACACCATATACAAAAATTAACTCAAGATGGATTAAAGACTTAAATGTAAAACCCAAAACTATAAAAACCCCAGAAGACAACCTAGGCAATACCATTCAGGACATAGGCACAGGCAAAGATTTCATGATGAAGAAGCCAAAAGCAATTGCAACAAAAGCAAAAAATGACAAATGGGCTCTAATTAAACTAATGACCTTCTGCACAGCAAAAAAACTATCAACAGAGGAAACAGACAACCTACAAAATGGGAGAACATTTTTGCAAACTATGCATCTAACAAAAATCTAATATCCAGCATCTATAAGGAACTTAAACAAATTTACAAACAAACAAACAACCCCTTTAAAAAGTGGGCAATGAACATGAATAGACACTTTTCAGAAGAAGACATTCATGCAGCCAAGAATCATATGAAAAAATGCTCAACATAACTGATAGAGAAATGCAAATCAAAACCACAATGAAATGCCATCTTACACCAGTCAAAATGACTTTTATTAAAAAGTCAAAAACTAACAGAGGCTGGCAAGGTTGTGGAGAAAAAGGAATGCTTATACATTGTTAGTGGAAGTGTAAATTAGTCCAACCACTGTGGAAGACACTGTAGTGATTCCTCAAAGACCTAAAGACATAAATACCACTAGACTCAGCAATCCTATTACTAGGTATATACCCAAAGGAATAGAAATCATTCTATTATAAAGACACATGCACACATATGTTCATTGCAGTACTATTCACAATGGCAAAGACATGGAATTAACCTGAATTCCCATCAATCACAGACTGAATAAGGAAAATGTGGTACATATATACCCACCCTGGAGTACTATGCATCCATAAAAAAGAATGAGAGCATGTCCTTTGAAGGGCTGGTGATAATGCTGATGGGAGGAGAAGTAGATTATCTTGTAGAGCGCTCCAGACACAGGAAACTGGAATTTTTGAAATACTAATGCCAAACTACAGACTTAAAGTGCAGGTATTCAATGTCATAGACACTTGTATTTATTTATATTTTATTTTCTTAAAATATAGAGAATTCCCTTTTTTAACTTTAAACTTTTGTGACTACATAGTAGATGTATATATTTATGGGGTATATGAAACATTTTGATACAGGCACACACTGCATAACAATCACATCAGGATAAATGGGGTTTCATTACTTCAAGCATTTTTCCTTTCTTTGTGTTACAAACAATCCAATTACACTTTTAGTTATTTTAAAATGTACAATAAATTTGTGTTGACTGTAGTCAGCCTGTTGTGCTATCAAATACTAGATCTGACTCATTCTATCTGACTATATTTTTGCACTCACTAAACATCACCACTTTCCCAAACCCACTGCCATTCCCAGCCTCTAGTAACCATTGTGCTACTATCTCTGTATTAGTTCATTTTCACACAAAGCAGCAAGGCCCTAGGCCCAGCCCACAAAACCATTTTTTTCCTCCTAGGCCTCTGGGCCTATGATGGGAGGTGCTGCCATGAAGACCTCTGACATGCCTTGCAGACATTTTCCCCATGGTCTTGGTGATTAATGTTTGGCTTCTCATTGCTTAGGCAAATTTCTGCAGCCAGCTTGACTTTCTACCCAGAAAATGGGTTTTTCTTTTCTATTGCATTGCCAGGTCACAAATTTTCCAAACTTGTATGCTCTGCTTCCCTTTTAAACATAAGTTCCAATTTCTAACCATCTCTTTGTGAGAGTTTATAACTTTTAAGAGCACCCAGATCACCTCTTGAATGCTTTGCTCCGTCGAAATTTCTTCTGCCAGATACCCTAAATCATCTCTCTCAAGTTCAAAGCTCCACAGATCCTTAGAGCAGGAGCACAATGCCACCAGTCTCTTTGCTAAAGCACAGCAAGAGTGACCTTCACTCCAATTCCCAATAGGTTCCTCATTTCCATCTGAGATCTCCTCAGCCTGGAATTCATTGTCCATATTACTATCAGCATTTTGGGCACAACCATTTTAAAAGTCTCTAGGAAGTTCCAAACTTCCCTTCACCTTCCTGTCTTCTTCTGAGCCCTCCAAACTGTTCCAACCTCTGCCCATTACCCAGTTCCAAAGTCACTTCCACATTTTTGAGTATCTGTATAGCAATGCCCACTTCTGGTACCAATTTACTGTATTAGTTCGTTTTCACACTGCTATAAAGAAATAACTAAGACTGAATAATTTATATAGAAAAAAGGTTTAATTGACTCACAGTTCTGAATGGCTGGGGAGGCCTCAGGAAACTTACAATCATGGAGGAAGGGGAAGCAGGCCCATCTTACATGGTGGCAGGCAAGAGAGATGACGTGAGCAAGAAGAGGGAAAGTGCCTTATAAAACTGTCAGATCTCATGAGAACTCACTCACTATCCCAAGAACAGCATGGGGAAAACGGCCCCCATGATCCAATCACCTCCCACCTGGTCCCTCCCCTGACACATGGGGATTATGGGGATTACAATTGAAGAAGAGATTTGGGTGGGGACACAGAGCCAAACCATGTAAATCTCCATGAGTTCAATTATTTTAATTTTTACCTTCCATAAATAAGTGAGAATATGTGAAGTTTGTCTTTCTGTTCCTGCCTTATTTCACTTAACATAATAACCTCCAGTTCCATCCATGTTGCTGCAAATGACAGCATCTCACTCTTTTTTATGACTGAATACTACCCCATTGTGTATATATATACCATATTTTCTTTATCCATTTGTTTGTTGATGAACACTTCAGTTGCTTCCAAATTTTCACTATTGTGAATAGTGCTACAATAAACACAGGAGTGCAGATCTCTCTTCTGTATACCAATCTCCTTTCTTTTGGGTATATACCTAGTAGTGAGATTTCTAGATCCTACAGTAACTCTATTTTTAGTTTTGGAGGAACCTCCAAACTGTTTTCCATAGTGGTTATACTAATTTACACAGCCACCAGTAGTGTATGAGGGCTCCCTTTTCTCCACACCTTCACTGGCATTCGTGTTGCCTGTCTAATCAGCCATTTCAACTGGGGTGAAGTGATATCTCACTGTAATTTTGATTTTCACTTATCTGATGATTAATGATGTTGAGTACCTTTTCATATGCCTGTGTGCCATTGGCATGACTTCTTTGGAGAAATATCTGTTCAAACCCTTTGCCAATTTTTTAATCAAATTATTCGATATTTTCCTATAGAGTTATTTGAGCTCCTTACATATTCTGGTTATTAATCCCTTGTCAAATGGATAGTTTGCAAATATTTTCTCCCTTTCTGTGGGTTGTCACCTCACTTTGTTGATTATTTCCTTTACCGTGCAGAAACTTTTTAACTTCATGTGATCCCATTTGTCCATTTTTGCTTTGATTGCCTGTGCATACGGAATATTACTCAAGAACTTCTTGCCCAGACCAATGTCCTTGGAGTTTCACCAATGTTTTCTTGTAGTAGTTTCATAGTTTGAGGTCTTAGATTTAAGTCTGTGGTCCATTTTGATTTGATTTTTGTATAAAGTGAGAGAATTAAGTTTCATTCTTCTGCATATGGATATCCAGTTTTCCTCGCACCATTTATTGAAGAGACTGTCTTTTCCCCAATGTATGTTATTGGCACCTTTGTCAAGAATAAGTTCACTGTAGGTATGTAGATTTATTTCTGGATTCTCTATTCTGTTCCATTAGTCTATGTGTCTGTTTTTATGTTAGTACCATGCTGTGTTGGTTACTATAGCTCTGTAGTATAATTTGAAGTCAGGTAATGGATTCCTCCAGATTTGTTCTTTTTGCTCAGGATAGCTTTGGTTATTCTGTGTCTTTTTTGACTCCAGATCAATTTTAATATTGGTTTTTCTATTTTTGTGAAGAATGTCATTGGTATTTTTCTTTTTTTTTTTTGTGAGACGGAGTCTCGCTCTGTCGCCCGGGCTGGAGTGCAGTGGCCGGATCTCGGCTCACTGCAAGCTCCGCCTCCCGGGTTTACGCCATTCTCCTGCCTCAGCCTCCCAAGTAGCTGGGACTACAGGCGCCCGCCACCTCGCCCGGCTAGTTTTTTGTATTTTTTAGTAGAGACGGGGTTTCACCGTGTTAGCCAGGATGGTCTTGATCTCCCGACCTCGTGATCCGCCCGTCTCGGCCTCCCAAAGTGCTGGGATTACAGGCTTGAGCCACCGTGCCCAGCCTGTATTTTTATAGGGATTTTATTGAGACTGTAAATTGCTTTGCATAGTATGAACATTTTAATAATATTGATTCTTCCAATCCATGAACATGGAATATCTTTCCATCTTTTGTGTCCTCTTCAATTTCTTGCATTAATGTTTTATAGTTTTTATTGTAGAGAAGCTTCACTTCTTTGCCTAAGCTAATTCTTAGGTATTTTATTGCATTTGTAGTTATTGGAAGTGGGATTAAGTTTTGGTTCCTTTTTCAGATTGTTTGCTGTTGGCATATGGAAATGTGCCATATGGTTCCACGCACACAAATCAACAAATGTGATACTTCATATCAACAGAATGAAGGACAAAAATTGCATGATCATTTCAATTGATGCTGACCAAGCATTGATAAAATGCAACATCCCTTCATGATGAAAACCCTCAAAAAACTAGGGATAGAAGGAACATATCCCAACACAATAAAAGTCATGTATGACAGACCCACAGCTAGTGTAATGCTTAATGGGGAAAAACTAAAAGCCTTTCCTCTAACTTCTGGAACAAGACAAGGATGCCCACATTCACTACTCTTATTCAACATAACACTGGAAGCCCTAGGTAGAGTAATCAGAGAAGAAAAATAAATAAAGAGCATCAAAATTAGAAAGGAAGAAGTCAAATTATCCTTGTTTGCAGATGGTATAATTTTATATTTTGAAAACCTTGAAGACTCCATAAAAATCTATGAGCACTCATAAAGAACTTTAGTAAATTGCAGGATACAAAATCAGTATACAAAAATCAGTAACATTTCCATATGAGCCACCGCACCTGGCCAAGGCTCTTATTCTCTTCCCTTCCATTCTCCCAAACAAATGGAGTCTCTCCATGTGTGTGTTGAGCTATCTAGAGCTAGGAGTGAAGTGTCACAAGCACCCCTGTGGCCACCACCACCAGGACTGTGCTGTGTCATACCTGAAGCCAGCACAGCACTGGTTCTTGCCCAAGGCCTGTGGCAACCACTGCCTGGCTACCATCTAAGTTCACCCAAGGCTCTAGGGTTCTACCATCCACAGGTGCAAAGCCAGCCATGCTTGTGGCTTCACTTCAAGGTGGCAATTGCCCCCAGCTCCAGATGGGTCCATAAATGCCATCCTGGAGCCAGGTCCTGGAGTCATAAATCTTAGGAATCTACCTGGTGCTCTATTCTACTGTGGTTGAGCTGGCACCCAAGTCAGAAGACAAAGACTTTCCCATTCTTCCCTCCACTTTCCACAAGCAGAGGAGTCTCTCCCCATGGCCACCACCGCCGCAGGCCCTTGGTGCATACTGCCTGACTACTGCTGATGTTCACTCAATGCTCAAGGGCTCTTCAGTCAGGTTGTGGTGAATGCTGCCAGGCTTGGACTTTCCTTTAAGGGCACTGGCTCCCCTCTGGCCTAGGGCAGGTCCAGTACTGCCGCCCATGAGTTGAGGCCTGGAATCAATGATCCCAAGGGCCCTCTTTGTGCTCAACTCCACTGCGGTAAAGCTGGTATCTAAGCTGCAGACAAAGTCCCCTTTACCCTTTCCTCAAGCAGAAGGAGCCTCTGCCCATAGCTACCAGTTGGAACATGCTGGTCACACCTGAAGCCAACAGATCTCTGAGTCTCACCCAAGGCCTACAGAGAGTACTGCCTTGTTACCCCTACTGCTTATCCAGGGCCCAAGGGCTCTTTAGCCAGCAGGTAATAAATTCTGCCAGGACTGGGTTCTTCCCTTCAAGGCAGCAGGTTCTCTTCTGGTCCATGTTGTGTTGAGAAATGTCATCTGAAAGCTAGAGCCTTGAATGACAGCCTCAGGACTCTGCCTGGTGCCCTATCCTACTGTGGCAGAGCTGGCATCCAAGATGCAAGACAAAGTACTCTTTACTCTCCTCAAGCAGAGACTCTCTTGCTGTGGCCTGTGCTGCCTGGAGTTGCCAGAGGGGTGGCACAAGCACTGTCTTAGCTGCCTCAGCTGGTGTCTTACTGGATCATATGCCCCAGAAGTCCACCAGTTCTGAGCCCAGCACAGCACCAGGCCTTGCTGAAGAATTGCAGTCCTCATGGCCTAGACTGCCTTTGAAGTTTATTTAGGACCCCAGAACACTTTAGCCCACAGTGGCAAGGCTTGCCAGAACTCAGTTTCCAACTACTAGGATGGGAAGTTGTCCTCTAGCTAGGGGCTGGTATAAATGCTCCTTCTATGGACACCAGATGAGTTCTACTCAGTGTTGTTTTCTGCTGTGGCAGGGCAGCACAGAGTTCCAATGGAAAGTCCCATAATCACTGCAATCTCCCTCCCCCCAAGTGCATAGATTTTTTTCTTAGTGCCATGTGGCCAATGCCAGGATATGAGGGAGGGGTGGCATTGGAAATTCAAGGTTGTCTTTCCTACCTTCTCAGTACCTCTTTCAGTGATATGAAATTAAAACCAGCTACTATGATTGCTCACATGATTTTTCGGTTCTTAGGAAAGTGCTTTTTTGTGGACAGTTATTCAATTTGGTGTTCCTGTGGGGAAGATGATTGGTGGAGGCTTCTATTTGGCCATCTTGCTCCATCTCCTCTTCAGCATAATTTTACTTAAAAATACTTGATTTTGATCCTACCTACCACTAGTGAAAATGTAGTATATAGGAATATTTACCTTCCTAGGTATATTCTTGAAAAGAGAGATGGGATGTTGTAGTCGCTAAAAACTAACTAGAATTCCAAAGTATGTTCTGAACTAAATCTCCACCAAGAGTTATTTTATGCAGCTTACGTTGAGAGGCAGGGTGTCTTCTATTTTTGTTTTCTGAGTGAGTTGCAACACAAGAATGAGGACAAAATATGCCCATATTCAAATCTACAGTCACTCATAAAAACTGCCTTCATTGGTAATGTTAACCCCACTTCTATTTTTTAAATGGACTTGATGGAATTGAAATGTCTAGAAATGTAAATGTCTTTTCCAAGTGTTAGTCCATTTTTGCTGCTATAACAAAATACCTGAGAATGGATAATTTACAAAGGATAGAAATTTATTTTCTCACAGTTCTGGAGACTGGGTAGTCCAAGATCAAGGCACCAGCAGATTGAGTGTCTGACGAGGACTGCTTTCTGCTTCCAAGTTGGTGCCTTTTTGCTGTGTCCTCATGTGGCAGGATGTGGAAGGGAAAAATTTTTTTTTTTAAATGCCAGTTAGTTCCCTCAATTCATTTTATAAGGCATGAATCCAATCCATCAAGGCCCAGCCCCCACGATCTAATCACCTCTTAAAGGTTCTACCTCTTAATACATTGGGGATTAAGTTTTAACAGAAATTTTGAAGGGGACACAAACATTCAAACCATAGCAATGCCTTACTTAATTACATCCTCCCCTACCCCCAAGCCCTGCTGCTTCTTTTTTATGCTGGTAAGTTTGATTAGTGTATTTGGAAATTCAGCAAGCTTTGACAATTGTTCTGTTATGTAAAATTTAAACATAAGGGAAAGCTGGGTGAAAGGTATGTGTGAACTCTACTATTGTTGCAACTCTTCTGTAAGTCTAAAATTAACTAAAAATTAAAAGTTCTTTTAAAAAGCAAGGTACACACCAGGCCTGGTGGCTCATACCTGTAATCCCAACACTTTGGGAGGCTGAGGCGGGTGAATCACTTGAAATCAGGAGCTCAAGACCAGCCTGGCCAACATGGTGAAACCCCATCTCTACTAAAAATACAAAAATTAGCCAGGCATGGTGGCATACACCTGTAATCCGAGCTACTCAGGAGGCTGAGGGAGGAAAATTGCTTGAAACTGGGAGGCAGAGGTTGCAGTGAGCCAAGATTGTGCCACTGCACTACATCCTGGATGACAGAGTGAGACTCTGTCTCAAAAATAAATAAATAAATAAATAAATAAATAAATAAAAGCAAGGTACAGAACCTTGTGCATAATATGCTGCCATTTGTATACAAACAGGAGAAAAGAAGTAGAAACATGAAGTAATTTTATATGGTTAGAATATCCCTGGAAGTACACACAAGAAACTGATAACACAGGTTAACTTTTAGAGAAGAGACCTGGAGGCTGAAGGTCAAGGATAGAAAAATGAATTTTCTTGAGATACCTTCTTTGAACATTTTGTATTTTCTACAATGTAAATATTTTACTGATTCAAAAAAATTAAAATGAAAAACTAGACAACAACTTAAAAGGGCTGTTCTAATTCTAGAGTTCATGAAGTCATCACAGGCAACTCAATTTCTCTTTCTGCCCAATTATTTTCTTTTTTTTTAGAGATAGGGTCTCGCTTTGTCTCTCAGGCTAGAGTGCAGTGGCCTAACCATAGCTCGCTGCAGCCTCAAATTCCTGTGCTCAAATGATCATCCTGCCTCCACCTCCTGAGTAGCTAGGATGACAGGCATATGCTAAATGCCAAGACATGACCAAGTATTTTTTAACTTTTTTGTAGAGATAGGGTCTTGCTATGTGTCCCAGGCTGGTCTTGAATGCCTGCCTCAAGTGATCCTCCTGCCTCAGCCTCCCAAAGCACTGGGATTACAGATGTGAACCACCACACCTGGCCCTGCTTTCTTTTATTTTCATCCACAGGTATTGACCCTGCTAAATAAAATTTATGGGAGACTGTTGATTTGGACTGAGCTCCTGCACCACACCCCAATAGACCAAAGCAAAATTGAGTCACTGATGCTAAAGTTCCATGGCACCAAACTAAAACTAAGTTGTTTACCTCACCTTCTGAGAAATCAGGAGACAGAGAGAGATAATAGCCAACTCACCAATAGGCCAGTTTTTAAAAGTGGCATGAGAAGGAAGTCCCCTCTGCTTTAACCTTTACGAGGTGAAAAAGTAACCCGAAGTAACCTGATGTTAACCAAACCACTTTTTGTATTATGCTGTTTCTTTGTTCCTGTTCAAGATACCGTATAAAAAGTAGCCATGCCTAATAGAGCACTCTTTCCAAATTTTCTGATGAGATGCTGCCCTACTCACAAATTGCAAACTTATAAAAAGCCAGTTATCAGTTAGATAAAAGAAATAAGTTCAGCCGGGCACAATGGCTCACGCGTGTAATCCCAGCATTTTAGGAGGCTGAGGTGGGTGGATCACAAGGTCAGGAGATCAAGACCAGCCTGGCCAAGATGGTGAAACCCCATCTCTACTAAAAATGCAAAAATTAGCCGGGCACAGTGGCAGGAGCCAGTAACTCCAGCTACTCGGGAGGCTGAAGCAGGAGAATTGCTTGAACCAGGGCAGCAGAGGTTACAGTGAGCCGAGATCAAACCACTGCACTCCAGCCTGGGTGACAAAGTAAGACTCCACCTCAAAAATAAAAGAAAAAAAAAGAAGTTCAAGAGATATATCGTACAACATGGTGACTATAGTTAATAACAATGCATTGTGTTTATACATGTTGCTAAGAGAATAAATGTTAAGTGTTCTCACCATGCCAAAAAAAAAAAAGTACATGCGGTAATGCATATAATTAGCTCAATTTAGCCATTCTACAATTGCAAAACAATGTTACTTAGATGATAGATATATATAATTTTTATTAGTAAGCAAGTAAATCAAGAAAATTAGATCTTTGAACTAAATTTGTTGAGATTTCATCCTTTGAGAACCCCAAAGGCACTTGCTAATAAACATACTGCATTTTTTCTGAGAGTATACTTCCCAGGAGAGCCAACCTGGGCCGCTAATCTTATACCTACTCATGCAGCAAATGTGTAAAATTGACAAAAGTAAGTTACTTTAACTGTATTTGGTTAATATTACTGTCTCTTTCTATCTCAACATCTACTCCTTCACTCTTCTCATCATGTTGTGAGGTGGTAGAGAAGCTATGGGCATTTGGAGATTCCGTTAAGTATAAGATGAGTATGGGATATATTTTATCTGGGTTGGTGGGATACCTTTATCACAGGCACTTCCTGCATAGACAAGTTATGGATAGCTATTCTATTGTGGGAATGGTGTCATGACACAGTGGTGCAAGGGCAGATGTCACACTGAGATGTGAATGTGTTCTATGGTGTTCGGCACTGGAATTTTATGGGTTGTGTTGGGGAAGGGTGCTATGTAAGGAGCCAGAAGCATATGTGGAAAATCTTTTCAGCATCAGACATATAAAATAACAAGTAAAAGATATGATTCTCATCAATGCCTAGTCGAAATGAAATTTCTCTTCTGTCAGATAACATAAAATTCATAATATGCCATGACAATGAAGACAACTGATGATAAATTGGCCAATGAGTGTCATCAATTCAAAGAATATTTAAGATTAGTTACTACACAAGAAAATTTGAAACGCCCTAAAATCTTATAGTTCATATATAAAAGAAAATTGCCAGATTTCCCAAAATTTAGCAACAATCCTAGATAGTACATGACATTACCAACAATCAGTAATGAAATGGAACAAATCTTTACTAAGCTATTATAAAATAAATTTTAATCAACCATGATAGAAGAAAGATTAAATAATCTTTCTATTCTCGCCAGAGAAAATAATATTACAAAATTATTTTCATATAAAAAATATGATCAGCCGGGCGCGGTGGCTCACGCCTGTAATCCCAGCACTTTAGGAGGCCGAGGCGGGCGGATCACGAGGTCAGGAGATCGAGACCATCCTGGCTAACACGGTGAAACCCCGTCTCTACTAAAAAATACAAAAAACTAGCCGGGCGAGGTGGCGGGCGCCTGTAGTCCCAGCTACTCGGGAGGCTGAGGCAGGAGAATGGCGGGAACCCGGGAGGCGGAGCTTGCAGTGAGCTGAGACCGCGCCACTGCACTCCAGCCTGGGCGACAGAGCGAGACTCCGTCTCAAAAAAAAAAAAAAAAAAAAATATGATCAAAGATTATGCAGCCTAAAAATCATAGGGGAGAAAAGTGCTATAGAGGTATTTCAAACAGTTAATTAATTAAATTATGTTACTTTTCTAGATTTTTGTGATGCTTGTGTATTTGTCAGGTTTTTTTTGATATCTTCTCTTATTCTAAATAAATTATCACATTTGTATCTGATTGTGCATTATCTTCTGAAAGAGAGACTAAACATTTTACTAATCTTCAGGCACTACAAAATCTAGATCCACCCATGAGAGCCACACTTTGAAAAAAAGATGTGCAAACTATTATTACTGTATTAGAGGTCCATAATGGCTAGAGTGTCTTTCAAGACAGAAATCCTTGCAATGAGAAAATCGTATGTTCCCAGGGGATGTCTGGAGGAAAATAACACAGCATTCTCATGAATATTAGTGCATGCTGCTGCAGTCTCTATTAGCAGCACAATACTCACTAGACAAATTATTAACATTTCTGATTTAACATCATTTATACATTTGTTTTATTCTTTCAACCATATTTTATAGTCAAAGCATTGTGCAGTAAAGTTCTAACCAGTGCTATTTAACAATTAAGTGTGGATATACAGCCTTGAGAAACTTCCCTTATTGTTCCCATTTTCTTTGCCACTTTCCTATTTCTTTCAAATTTACAATCTTCAGTTCATGTTCAGTAAGTAGAATAATAGACATATGCCACGAATGTCACTGGGTAAAATGTGAACAAAGCAGAAAAAGCTTAGTGTTTCCCAATGATTGTTCACATGAAAAGACAATAGATACAATTCTTATTGGGATCATATGTTTTAGCTCACACATTTGCATATAAACTGGTTCCTATCAAAAAGGGTGGCATTGAATTGAAGAGTGTGAATGTACCTTAATATTACTTTAAATAAGAAAATCAGATGTTTCTAATCTCATCATTACAAACAGAAAACAGCTAAGAACAGGAATATGGCAGAAACTGCTGGGTGTCTGTCAACGTTCATTCTTCTTCCTTACCAACAGAATTCTAATTTTGAATGTGCACAGCTGATAAGCTACGTTTTCCAGCCTTCCTTGAAGCTAGCAGTGTCTGTGTAACTGAGTTCTGACCAATGAGATGAAAGCACAAGTCACTGGGTGGAGCTCCCAGGAATGCTCTATATATAAAGATGGAAGACTCAGCTAGCAAGCCTTTGCCCTCTGTCATAGGAGAGACAGCCATCTTACAATTCAAAGGCAACAAAAACTGAAGTTCACAAGTGCACAACCTGCATCTGTGCAGGCACAGTGGACCATTACTTACCTTCCCTGGGCTGCCTACCTCTAGGCTTCTTGTTAGGTTTAAAATGTAAATCCTTGTTTGTTTAAGCCAACTGTAGTCCAGTTGTGTCATACACAATTGTAAACAAATTTCTACCTGATACAAGGAGTAAATGAGATCTCTATTTTTATTTTCCTTACTTTGTTTATGAATACCTATTATTCGTAAAAAGCTAAGATATTGGCCGGGCACGGTGGCTCACACTTGTAATCCCAGAACTTTGGGAGGCTGAGGCAGGTAGATCACTTGAGGTCAGGAGTTTGAGACCTGCCTGGCCAACATGGTGAAACCCCGTCTCTACTGAAAATTTAAAAATTAGCTGGGTGTGGTGGTGGGTGCCTGTAATCCCAGCTACTCCGGAGACTGAGGCAGGAGAACTGCTTGAACCCTGGAGGCGGAGGTTGCAGTGAGCCAAGATCGTGCCACTGCACTCCAGCTTGGGTGACAGAGTAAGACTCCACCTCAAATAAACAAATAAGTAAATTTAAAAAGCTAAGATATTTAGAGAGTAAATTGAAAGCCTAATGATGGCTGCCCCCAACAAATTTGAGTGAGCTGAAAAGAAAGTACGTGAAGCAATTAATAAAACAAGGCAGGGGAGTAGAAGAGAGAACGGAGGATGGAATTGAACATTGCATAAAAATACAGGCATACAATACACTCAGGCAGAAGACATATTCCAAGAAACAGAACAAAATTCAGGAACACAAATCTTTCCTGCCCTTAAATAAATTCTCCACATTTAAGAAAATATTAAATCTGTGTTTTAAAGGATCACAATCAGATGATAGATGGTAGAATTTAATTTTTTTAAGTGAGATTGCAGAATTAAAGGGAAAAAAATATCAAGAATAAAAACAACATGATTAAGGACCAAGCAATAAGCTAAATGCAGAAAGGAACATAATCAACATGGCAGAAATCCAAGTCAGTGACTTATAAGACAGCTTTGGGGAAAGTCATACAAGGGAGGAGATAAAAGACAGAGACAAAAGCAACCTTATGACAATAATAAATATGAGGGACAAAGAACAGTCAACATGTGGTCTGATGTCACAAAGCAGAGGACAAAAAATAAAGGAGCTACCACTTTCTGAAAACTACTACTAATAAATCCTGAAGAGTTTCCTAAAAGAAGGAACAGAATTATATTCCTAAAAAATTTAAACATTTCTTCCTGATTTAAAAAAAAAAAGAAAAAGAAAAAAAGGAAACAGACTCTTAGTGAAGTAGGTGTTAATATAAACCATCAAATGAGAGGGAGGCACCGGATAGGGCTGGTCAGGCTGACAGAGGCTATGTCACTCAGCGCTTCTAGGCCAGAGGAGTTTCCAAGATTTTGCTTCTGTATCCCTCTAAAATAATTATGAAAAACTATGTATCCACTCATATATCGGCAATTCATATCTAAATTCTCCCATTTTAAATTCAAATACATAGTTGCAAAGGATTTGATTTCTGGTATAAGTATTGATATTTTAAATAATATTAAAAATAAATAAAAATAAGGGAATAATGTATCTGAGAAATATATAAATACCAAAGCTATTGATATGTAACACCACCCATTGAAAACATATATTGTGGAAAGAAGCAGGAAAATGGCAGATAGGAGGCAGGACTAATGTGCAGCTCCCCCTTGGACAGAGCAGCATGTGGAGACTCACATCATAAACTGTTGCTCCAAGAAATACCAGAACAACATATGAGGAAAGCCGAGAGAATCCACAAACCCTTTGAAAAAAGCAGCTTGCCTCTGCAGGCTCTGTGAGACAGCTGTGAGTGCCTAAAGTGTGAGGGGGGAACATCTGTCCCTGAACATACATCCTCACTGGGAAACCTGCAAGTCAAGATGACAGGGGAAGGATTAGACCTTACTTGCAGCTGAGATGAATTTAAAGCACCAAGCAAAATATAGGAGTAGAGGAAGCAATGTGAAGAGCCCTGTGGCACTCTGGATCCACAGGGAAGCCATTTCTGACTTTGTCTCACAGGGGTCCGTGGAGAGGGCTGCCAGTGGAATTGGGAAAAGACCACAGGGAGAAGGGAACTTCTTGCTGAACTTTGTAACAATTTTGACCCAATGCAAAGTTGCCTGGACAGAATCTGGGAGAGGACAAACCAGAACTGCAGATACCAGCACAGAAGCTATAGCAAGCAGGGAGGCATGAAACCTGAAAACCCTGCTTGCTTTCTCAGCAGGGAGGCTTGTAGCCTGTTGCAAGTTCTCAGCCCTGCTCTCCAGCTGCCTGGAAAAAAACTGAGTGCTATTGGGGAGGCATGGTGAGAATGAGACTGGCCTTTTGGACTGTGTGGGAGCTGGGTGAGGCCTGTCACTCCAGGCTTTCCCCCACTTCCCTGGTGGTGTGTACAAAGCAGCAAAGGCAGCCATAATCCCCCTGGGAACATAACTTCATTGGCCTGAGAACCACAGCCCCATCCCCCACAGTGGCCTCAGCAAGCCCCACTCAAGCAGAGTATGAGCTCAGACAGGCCTAACCCTGTCCCCACCTGGTGGTCTTTCACCCACCCTAGTAGCAGAAGACAAAGAACATAATCTCATGGGAGCACTATGGCCCCATCCACAACTTGAGAAACCCAAATACTTATCCAGGAGACATTAGGGCAAGCTTGTATGCTCCCTATACTACCATAGCTAATGCTTTCTTGAAAGTGCCACCTCCTGGCTGGAAGCCAAACAATGCAAAACCAGCACACTAAACAAAACTAGAACCAAGAACTCTCAAAGAATCCATTTCACTCCCCTGCTACCTCCACTGGAGCAGGCGCTTGTATCCACAGCTGGGAGACCTGAAGATGGATCACATCAAAGGACTCTTTGCAGACACTCCCCAGTACCAGACTGGAGCCCAGTAGCTCTGCTGGGTGACAAGACCCAGAAGAGAAATAATAATCACTGCAGTTTGGCTCTCAGGAAGTCCCATCCCTAGGGGAAGGGGAAGAGCACCACTTCAAGGGAGCACCCCATAGGACAAAAGAATCTGATCAGTAGCCTTTGAGTCCCAAGTCTTCCCTCTGACATAGTTTACCCAAATGAGAAGAAACCAGAAAAACAATCCTGTAATATAACAAAACAAGGTTATTCAACATCCCTAAAAGATCACACTGGCTTACCAGCAATAGACCCAAACCAAGAAGAAATCTCTGAATTGCCAGAAAAAGAATTCAGAAGGTTGATTATTAAGCTAATCAAGGAGGCACCAGAGAACGGTGAAGTACAACTTAAAGAAATAAAAACATGATACAGAATATGAAGGGAAAATCTTCAGCAAAATAGACACCATAAATAAAGAACAATTACAACTTCTGAAAATGAAGGACACACTTAAAGAAATGCAAAATGCACTGGAAAGTCTCAGCAATAGAACTGAACAAGTAAAAGAAAGAACTTCAGAGTCTGAAGACAAGACTTCCAAGTTAACCCAATCTGACAAAGGCAAAGTAAAAAGAATACTTAAAAAAAAAAAAACAGAACAAAGCCTCTAAGAAGTTTGGGATTATGTTAAATAACCAAACCTAAGAATAATTGGTGTTCCTGAGGAAGAAGAGAAATCTAAAAGTTTGGAAAACATATTTGAGGGAATAATCAAGCAAAAATTCCCCAGCCTTGCTAGAGATTGAGACACCCAAATACAAGAAGCTCAAAGAACATCCAGGAAATTTATTGCAAAAAGATCATTGCCTAGGCACATTGTCATCAGGTTATCTAAAGTCAAAATGAAGGAAAAAAAATCTTAAGAGCTGTGAAGCAAAAGCATCAGGTAACCTATAAAGGAAAACCTATCAGATTAACAGCAGATTTCTCAGCAGAAACCCTAAAAGCTAGAAGGGATTGGGGGCCTGTTTTTAGCCTCCTTAAAAAAAAAATTACCAACCAAGAATTTTGTATTCAGCAAAACTAGACTTCATAAATGAAAGATGATACAGTCTTTTACAGACAAACAAATACTGACAGAATTCATCACTACCAAACCAGTACTACAAGAACTGCTAAAAGGAGCTCTAAATCTTGAAATAAATCCTCAAAATACACCAAAATAGAACCCCCTTAAAGCATAAATCTCAAAGGATTGGTAAACAATACCACAATGAATAAAAAAACAAGGCATTCAGGCAACAACTAGCACAATGAATAGAATAGTACCTCATATCTCAATACTAACGTGAATGTAAATGGCCTAAATGCTCCACTTAAAAGACACAGAGTGGCAGAATGAATAAGAATTCACCAACCAAGTATCTGCTTCAAGAGACTCATCTAACACATAAGGACTCACCTAAACTTAAGGTAAAGGGGTCAAAAGAGATATTCCATGCAAATGGGCACCAAAAGTGAACAGGAGTAGCTGTTCTTATATCAGACAAAACAGACTTTAAAGCAACAACAGTTAAAAAAGACAAAGAAGGACATTTTATAATGATAAAAGGACTAGTCCAACAAGGGAACATCATAATTCTAAATATATATGCACCTAACACTGGAGCTCCCAAATTCATAAAACAATTACTACTTTAGACCTAGTAAATGAGATAGACAGCAACATAATAATAATAGGGGAATTCAGTACTCCACTGACAGCATTATACAGGTCATCAAGAGAGAAAGTCAACAAAGAAACAATGGACTTAAACCATACCCTAGAGCAAATGAACTTAACAGATATTTACATTTTACCCAACAACTGCAGAATATACATTTTACTCATCAGCACACAAAACATTCTCCAAGATAGACCATATTATAGGCCACAAAACAAGTCTCAATAAATTTAAGAAAACTGAAATTGTATCAAGGACTCTCTGAGACCACAGTGGAATAAAACTGGAAATCAACTCCAAAAAGAACCCTCAAAACCATGCAAATATATGGAAATTAAATGACCTGCTCCTGAATGATCATTTGGACAATAGAAAGAAGATGAAAATTCAAAATTTTTTTGAACTGAACAATAATAGTGACACAGCCTATCAAAATATCTGAGATACAGCAAAAGTGGTGCTAAGAGGGAAGTATGTAGCATTAAATGCCTACATCAGAAAGTCTGAAAGAACACTAATAGACAATCTGATGTCATACCTCAAGGAGCTAGAGAAATAAGAACAAACCAAACCCAAACTCAGCAGGAAAAAAACCAAGATCAGAGCAGAACTAAAGGAAACTGATTCAAAAACAAGGATAAATGAAACAAAAAGGTGGTTATTTGAAAAGATAAACAAAATTGATAGAACATTAGTGAGATAAGCCAAGAAAAGAAGAGAGAAGATCCAAATAAGTTCAATTAGAAATGAAACAGGAGATATTACAACTGGTACCACAGAAATATAAAAGATCATTCAAGGCTACCATGAACATCTTTTTGCACACCAACTAGAAAATCTGGAGGAGAGGGATAAATGTCTGGAAAGATACAACCCTCCTAGATTAAACCAGGGAGAAACAGAAACTCCAAACAGACAAATAACAAGCAGTGAGATTGAAATGGACTTTTAAAAATTGCCAACAAAAAAGTCCAGGACCAGATTGATTCACAGCTGAATTCTGTGAGATATTCAAAGAAGAATTGGTACCAATCCTACTGACCCTATTTCACAAGACACAAAAAGACGGACTCCTTTCTAAATCATTCTATGAAGCCAGTATCACCCTAATACCAAAACCAGGAAAGAACATAACCAAAAAAAAAAAAACACACACACACACACAGACTAATATCCCTGATGAACATAGATGCTAAAATACTTAATAAAATACTACCTAACCAAATACAATAGCATATTAAAAAGATAATCCACCATGATCAAGCAAGTTTTATACCAGGAATGCAGGGATGGTTTAACATATGCAAGTCAATAACTGTGATACACCACATAAACAGAATTAAAAACAAAAATTGCATGATCATCTCAATAGAAGCAGAAAAAACATTTGACAAAATCTAGCGTTCCTTTATGATTAAAACTCTCATCAAAATTGGCACAGAAGGGACATACTTTAAGGTAATAAAAAGCCATCTATGACAAACCCACAGCCAACATAATACTGAATGGGGAAAATTCAGTATTACTTTCACTTTTATTCAATATAGTACTGAAATTCCTAGCCAGAGCAATCAGTCAAGAGAAAGAAATCAAGGGCATCCAAATAAGTAAAGAAGAAGTAAAACTGAAAACTGTTGCTGTTCACAGATGATATGACTGTATACCTAGAAACCCCTAAAAACTCATCCAAAAAGCTCCTAGAACTGATAAGTGAATTCAGTGAAGTTTCAGGATACAAAATTAATGTACAGAAAGCAGTAGCACTGCTGTACACCAACAGCAACAAGTTGAGAATCAAATCAAGAACTCAATCCCTTTTACAATAGCCAAAAAATAAAATAAAATAAAATAAAATAAAATAAAATAACTTAGGAATATACCTAACCAAGAGGGTGAAAGATTTCTACAAGGGAAACTACAAAACACTGCTGAAAGAAATCACAGGTGACACAAACAAATGGAAACATATCCCATGCTCATGGTTGGGTAGAATCAATATTATGAAAATGACCATTTTCAAATGACTAAGCAAAACAACAAATCTGGAGGCATCACATTACCAGACTTCAAACTATACTATTAAGCTATAGGCACCAAAACAGCATGATACTAGTATAAAAACAGGCACACAGACCAAGGAAAAAGAATAGAGAACACAGAAATAAAGCCAAATACTTATAGCCAACAGTTTTTTGATGAAACAAATAAAAACATAAAGTGTAGAAAGGACACCCTATTCAACAAAAGATGCTGGTATAATTGACAAGCCAATATAGAAGAATGAAACTGGATCCTCATCTCTCACTTTATACAAAAATCAACTCAAGATGGATCAAAGACTTAAATCTAAGACCTGAAACCATAAAAATTCTAGAAGATAACACCAGAAAAACCCTTCTAGACATTGGCTTAGCAAATACTTTATAACTAAGAACCCAAAAGCAAATGCAACAAAAACAAGGATAGATAGGAATTAACTAAACTAAAGAGCTTTTGAACAGCAAAAGAAATACTCAGCAGAGTAAACAGACAACCCACAGAATGGGAGAAAATGTTTGCAAAGTATCTATCCAACAAAGGACATATTAGCAAGAAAAAACAAACAAACAATCCCATCAAAAAGTGGGCTAATGACATGAAGAGACAATTCTCAAAAGCAGATATACAAATGGCCAACAAACACATGAAAAAATGCTCAACATCACTAATTATCATGGAAATTCAAATCAAAACCACAGTGAGATATCACCTTACTCTACGAGAATAGCCTTAATCAAAAAATAATAAGACATTAGCATGGATGTGGTGAAAGGGAACACTTTTACACTGCTGGTGGGAATGTAAACTAGTACAACCATTATGGAAAACAGTGTGGAGTTTCCTTAAAGAACTAAAAGTAGAGCTACCATTTGATCCAGTAATCCCACAACTGGGTATCTACCCATAAGAAAAGAAGTCATTATACAAAAAAGATACTTGCAAATGCATGTTTATAGCAGCACAATTCACAATTGCAAAAATATGAAACCAGCTCAAATGCCCATCAATGAACAAGTGGATAAAGAAAATGTGGTACATACACACCGTGGAATACTACTCAGTCATAAAAAAAAATAGTGGCATTTGCAGCCACCTGGTTAGAGTTCAAGACCATTATTCTAAGTGAAGTAAGTCAGCAATGAAAAACCAAACACTGTACCTTCTCATTTGTAAGTGGGAGCTAAGTTATAAGGACAAAAATGCATGACAATGATACAATGGACTTTTGGGACTCAGGGGAAAGGGTGGGAGGGGGGTGAGGGATAAAGGACTACACATTGGGTACACAACACTGCTCAGGTGATGGGTGCAACAAAATCTCAGAAATTACCCCTAAAGAACTTAACCATGTAACCAAACAGCACCTGTTCCCCAAAAACCTATTCAAATAAAAATAATAGTAATGATAAAAATAATAAAATATTAAAGAAAAAGTATGTTATAAAAAGCTCTTCTTTAATGCTCATAAATTTTACATCATTTTTTCTCCTTGAATTTGTATTTTATTCCACTTTCCCCACAGAATATCTTCATGTAAAATATTTCATACTTGAAAATACTTTATTGATCACCTTTCATGTTTCTCTGCAACCAAATATATGTATTAATATATAAATTCAATAACTTGTAAGGCTTTTGAGGGTGAAAATTTTTCCTTCAGAGGCATCATGCTATCTGACTTCAAACTATACTACAAGGCTACAGTAACAAAAACAGCATGGTGCTGGTACAAAAATAAACACATAAACCAATGGACCAGAAGAGAGATCTCAGAAATAAGATCACGCATCTACAAACATCTGATCTTTGGCAAACCTGACAAAAACAAGCAATGGGGAAATAATTTTCTTTTAATAAATGGTGCTGGGAAAACTAGCTAGCCATATGCAGAAAATTGAAACTGGACCCCTTCCTTATACATTATACAAAAATTAACTCAAGATGGATTAAAGACTTAAATGTAAAACCTAAAACTATAGAAACCCTAGAAGACAATATAGGCAATACCATTTAGGACATAGGCACAGGCAAAGATTTCATGACAGAAACATCAAAAAGCAATTGCAACAACAGCAAAAATTGACAAATGGGATCTGATTAAAGAGCTTCTGCACAGCAAAAGAAACTATCAGAGAAAAGTTTTGCAATCTATCCATCTGACAAAGGTCTAATATCCAGAATCTACAAGAAACTCAAACAAATTTACAAGAAAAAAAAAAAAGCCCATTAAAAAAGCGGGCAAGGGACATGAACAAACACTTCTCAAAAGACATTTATGTGGCCAAGAAACATATGAAAAAAAAGCTCAACATCACTGATCATTAGAGAAATGCAAATCAAAACCACAATAAGATACCATCTCACACCAGTCAGAATGGTGATTATTAAAAAGTCAAGAAACAACAGAGGCTGGTGAGGCTTTGGAGAAATAGCAACACTTTTACACTACTGGTGGGAATATAAATTTGTTCAACCCTTGTGGGAGACAGTGTGGCGATTCCTCAAAGACCTAGAAAAACAAATACCATTTGACCCAGCAATCCCATTACTGGGTATATACCCAAAAGAATATAAACTATTCTATTATAAAGACACATGCTTGTGTATGTTCATTGCAGCACTATTCACAATAGCAAAGACATGGAATCAACCCAAATGTCCATCGATGATAGACTGGATAAAGAAAACGTGGTACATATACACCATGGAATACTATGCAGTCATAAAAAGGAATGAGATCATGTCCTTTGCAGGGGCATGGATGGAGCCGGAAGTCATTATCTTCAGCAAACTAACACAGGAACAGAAAACCAAACACATGTTCTCACTTATGTTTTTATATATTCTTACCCATGAGAAATTTAAAAGCAAAAAAAAAACAAAAAAAAAAACCTGAACAATGAGAGCACATGGACACAGGGAGGGGAACAACACACACTGGGGTCTGTCAGTGGGGCAGGTGGAGGGAAATCATCAGGATAAATAGCTAATGCATGCAGGGCTTAACACCTAGGTTATGGGCTGACAGGTGCAGCAAATCACCGTGGCACATGTTTACCTGTTAACAAACCTGCATGTCCTGCACATTGTCCCAGAACTAAAAATAAAATTAAATTTTAAAAAATTTATTCAGTATTATCATACTTATTATTACATATAGCTACAATATAAATTTATTTTAAATTTCAAACATAAAAAGAAAAAATTAGAAATTATTTTTCTTCACGGGACAGGTGAAGATTTTTAATTTCACTTATGTTCTGGTGGATGAATATTATTTATTGCTATAATGAGACTGGGTTTAGTATCAGTTCTAATGTGTTTTTTGTAAGCTCTGAGAATCTTTGTTCACAATTAAAAATAGATGTAATTGGGGCAAAATTTTCTATAGAAATGTCATTCAACTCTTTGAATGTCTTCCACTTTATATGCCAAAACTACACAGTGGCACATCTTCAAATATTATTTTTGTGATCCATCAGCTGACAACTCAATTAGGTCTTCCTCAATTTTGTTGAAAGCAAAGAAATGGAAATCATCCTGAATTGTGAAGAGATTTGTTACCCATCATTAGAGACATCAATTTCACAATTTCTGGGAAATATATCAAAAAGACTTTTCCAAGATTGATCAAAAAACTATTAATTACACCTCTCAGTCTCTCATTGAGAGACATCCTGTTTAACCTAGTATACTCAGAAAAGGTTGGGAAAACTAAAATATTGTTTAGTATATTGAATATTATTAACATGCTTTTAATAAATTGAGTTAAATCTGTAGCTTGAAGTTTTATTAAGTGTATTAATGTATATTAAAAATACCTATTACAGAAATCTAATTAGTAAAGCTATTCATCATTGTCAAACTAAATAACTACTCAGAATTCTGACTTCATTTTTTATTTCAAATAACCCTGTGACAGCAACTCCAGTCTAGTTCTAATTGTAGTTATAGAGGTAATAGGGAATGGAGTCCTGCCTGAGTTTGTCATCTGGATAAGAGTGAAGCATGGATAGCCTCTGCTTCAGGAACGAATATGGCTTTTGGTGTGATCTTTATATTCTGAAAAGCAATTATAATCACTCTACTATAAAACTTTAAATATTTATTGAAAACGTATAGAAATAGGTAATTGCATAGAACATTTAAATTATTATTAGTGACATTTATTCATATTCAATTAAAATTATTTAATAATTAGGCTGATGGCATAGTTACAGAGTAAGATCAAATAGAAAGCCTGTTTAGACCCTATTTCCTATGGCGGAAAAGAAAAATGGACAATAGTAAACTCCAGTAACTATCAGTTACATGAAAAAGACTGCAGTGGATTCTTGTGTGGTGACCAAGAAACGGGTATCATTTTTCATCACACAGTCCACTGTAATTAACCCACAAAACACAGCTGGTATTCACAAAGCGGCATGCTAGCAGTATATGCAAAATAAGCCACTGTCCTGGAAGAACGTATGTTTTCATATATTCTTACCCATGGGAAATTTAAAAGCAAAAAAAGGTGCAGAATTACAGTTTGTCAAAAGATAAAAGGGGTAACTTAACTGGTATACTCAGAACAGGCTCCAAAAATCTTGATTGGAGCCTTGAAGGGCGCCTTAGACAGAAGGACAGCATTGCAGCCAGAGAGAACAGTGTAAGAAAGCTTTAGAAGTGCTTCAAGGGTCAGTGAAGAAATCAACCAGGCTGGCACAGTGGCTTTGACTTGGAGAGCAACGTAAGAAGATGTGCAAATTCAGCGAAAGAAACTACCATCAGAGTGAACAGACAACCTATAGAATGGGAGAACATTTTTGCAATCTACCCATCCAAGAAAGGGCTAATATCCAGAATCTACAAAGAACTTAAACAAATTTATAAGAAAAAAACAAACAGCCCATCAAAAAGTGGGCAAAGGATATGAACAGACACTTCTCAAAATAAGACATTTATGCAGCCAACAGACACATGAAAAAATGCTCATCATCACTGGTTATTAGAGAAATGCAAATCAAAACCACAATGAGATACCATCTCATGCCAGTTAGAATGGTGATCATTAAGAAGTCAGGAAACAACAGACGCCGGAGAGGATGTGGAGAAATAGGAACACTTTTACATTGTTGGTGGGAGTATAAATTAGTTCAACCATTGTGGAAGACAGTACGGCAATTCCTCAAGTATCTAGAACTAGAAATACCATTTGACCCAGCGATCCCATTAATGGGTATATACCCAAAGGATTATAAATCATGCTACTATAAAGACACATGCACACGTATGTTTATTGTGACACTATTCACAATAGCAAAGACTTGGAACCAACCCAAATGTTTATTGTGACACTATTCACAATAGCAAAGACTTGGAACCAACCCAAATGTCCATCAATGATAGACTGAATTAAGAAAATGTGGCACATATACACTATGGAATACTATGCAGCCATAAAAAAGGATGAGTTCACGTCCTTTGCAGGGACATGGATGAAACTGGAAAGCATCATTCTCAGCAAACTATCACAAGGACAGAAAACCAAACACTGCATGTTCTCACTCAGGTGGGAATTGAACAATGAGAACACTCGGACACAGGGCGGGGAACATCACACACTGGGGCCTGTTGGGGGCTGGGGGTCTGGGGGAGGGATAGCATTACGAGATATAACTAATGTGAATGACGAGTTGATGGGTGCAGCAAACCAACATGGCACATGTATACCTATGTAACAAACCTGCATGTTGTGCACATGTACCCTAGAACTTAAAGTATAATAATAATAATAAAAAAATAAAGAAATTGTGCAAATTATAAAGAGCCTGAAATGAACCTATAAAGACTTGCACTTGATCTCAGAGGCAGTGGAGAGCTCTGGGAGCCTATTGCACAGGGGACAGATACAAAGGATGGAAAATACCTTATGTTCTGTAAACAGAGAAGCTTAACAGGAGAGACTAGACTACAATAAGCTGTGTCAGGTGGTGGTAATGATAGCGAGTTTGCCTGATGTAGCCAAAAGAGCACTAAACTTTAGCTTGACTTCTGGGACCAGCTCTGCGCTAACTGGCTTCATGATCCCGGACAAGTCACTTAATCTCTTTGGACCTTCATTTTCTCTTCCAAGGATCCCTCAAGGTTAGGGAAAGCATCTTTGGAGACAATAGCAAGGCAGCATGAATGGACCAAACAGGTAAGAGTCTGTGCCACCCAAGTCTTGCTTCAACCAAATCAAATTTTCTTTTATCTATTTTATTTTTATCGTTACTATCAATTTGGGGACTTCTGTGTAACACTTGGAGAAAAGTTTCTGATACTTAAAAAGTTTTGAGAAAAACTGGATGGTAGGAGTCTCCTTCAAAGGCATAAAATTCTGAGATTCTCTAAAGGAGAGCAGTTTTGCAAGAGAAGATGCAATAGCACTTGATAACTGATTGGATAAAGAAGGGAAAAGTGAAGGATGCCAACGAAGATTGGATGACTGGAAGACATCAAGCAAAAATGAGCATAAGGAATAGGAGACAGTTCCTGGGAGAAAAAATTGAGCTTTCCCTAAAACGTGTATGAAGTCAGGAATTAGAATGGAAGTATTTTCTCTTCATTGTTTTTCTAATACTCTTAAAGTCTTTCACTCTAAGCTACAACATCCAAAAAAAGGATAATTTTATTACAAACATAATCTAAAATATCATCTATTATGTCTTTCATTATTATTTAGAAATGGAATAAACACAGTCTCCCGGAATCCAATTTTATTATTATTATTATTATTTTTTTTTTTTTTTTTTTTTTTTTTTTTTGAGACAGAGTCTTGCTCTGTCACCCAGGCTGGAGCCCAATGGCGTGATCTCAGCTCACTTCAACCTCCACCTTCCAGGCTCAAGCAATTCTCCTGCCTCAGGCTCCTGAGTAGCTGGGATTACAGGCACCCACCACCACGTCCAGCTACTTTTTGTATTTTTAGTAGAGACAGGGTTTCACCATGCTGGCCAGGCTGGTCTCAAACTCCTGACCTCAGGTGATCCACCGGCCTCGGCCTCCCAAAGTGCTGGGATTACAGGCATGAGCCACCGCGTCTGGCCAAGAATACAATTTTTAAAGAAGTTTTTAATGTGTTCTTAGGCAAAATGCTTTTACTTTGGTGATACAGGTATTTGTAGTCAATCTTTAGGGTTTAAATTATTGGCTTTAATTTTCTATTTCCCATATGTAAACCAAGTCAAAATGCCACATGTAAACTTGGCATTTTTCTCCTAAGGTGCTTATTTTAACATAAAGAAATATTAATTTGATATGTTCTGTTTTGAGGTGTTACCTTTGTCCTGGATTATTCATACTAGATTTTGGATAGTATATGCAAAAATGCTTTGAACAAATGAAACTATAACCCTTCCATGTGTAAACTCAGCATGTATTTTAAATTTTCTTTCAAAAGTACAGTATCACACGCAACTGGGAACAAAAGCTACAGGGAACAGAGTGTAATGGATCGTGATGACTATTTTAGAACAGCTTGAACCTCCTTGTAGCCTACAAGAAGGCTATGTGAGCTGAATTCAAAAGTGCTGAAAATGGATTCTACTGCAAGCTGCAGTTACAGGGGCAAATATGCTTTTTTATAACTTACAACAATAGAAGAAATCTCAAATAAAAGGACTCATCTCAATGGGAAAATATGTTATCCCCTATGTCCTTCCATTCTGTGCATTTCTTTTTAATAGGAAGCATGCACATAAATACAGAATGGTTTCTAAATTACTAATATATTTTGTTCCAGTTGCTTGCCACTAATGCAACAAATTGCATTTGTCTATCATTTTATTGATGTTATGGCTTTTGTCTCTTGTGAATGGAATTATTACTACTATAGCAAATCAATTAGATTTAAACGTTTGAGGCAAAAGAGAGGTCAAATAATGAGTTTTTGATTCACTGTCTCCATGTTCGAAAATGCACCATATTTATGTTTAAAATAATTGTATTAAGCACAGAAAAAAGGGAGAAAAGGAAATAACTGCACCATACTTTCATTCTAGTCTAGCTTTTAATATCCTCAAAGTATATTGCCCTCGTTCTATCTCCTTGGTAGTAACAGGACCACTTTTCTTCAAATTAAAGTTTTCAAGCTATGCTCAGCACCGGTGGGTTCTTAATGAACAGAAACCTCCTATATTTTGGAAAATCATGACCCTTCAGTATGACTGGAATGATAGCCTTCAATTCCTTGCTGACAGATTATAAGCTAATACATTTGGGGAAGATGATGACCAAGGACATCCGACATTTGATAATGTTGTTCTGACACTAAGGTGATCCCACAGACCCCTCACCCCTTGCCTGGGAAATTGGCATGCTCGAATGAAATCCTTTACCAGTAGAGAATGCCATTGTTGAGCGGTTCCTTGTTTGCTTGAGAACAATGAAAGACAGAGTGATTTAGTTGTCCATCAAGCACATTAGTTCACATACACAAAAAAAGAACACTTTATTAATCCTATTTCTCCTAGTCTGAATCTTCCCAAGCACAATGCTCATACTCCCTTTTTTTTTTCTGTGCTGTGACTCCTCAAACCATTTCTGATAGAAAGACACAGCAAGAATTTAATGGTGCAGAACAAGCAAGTGAGCCCTCTCTGCAGTGCACCCCATAGCAATGAGAATGTGCTTCCCATGACTCAGAATGAATCAGATGGAGAAGAAAAAATAACAGCACAAAACTGCAGCTTCAAAAATAAATGACAATGTGCGATCTGGAGAAATGAGACTGCATTGCTGAGCATGGTCGCCCAGTGCAGCCATCCTGCCTGCTGCATTCTCCAAGGGACAGGTAGAACGGAGAGCAGGCTTTTCTTCCAAAGTAAATCAAAACACTCTGTTGTTTAAACACATTCTCGCAAAATAAATCATTTACCTCTGTTCTTCCAAGTGACATGTATCAAAATCAATGGCATATGTCAAAGCTGCCCTTTATATGAAAGTTTCACACACATATATGAAGGTTCATACAGAATGAGAGCTCAAAATACAAATTTATATATTTTTTCAGAATATTTATAGAACATATATATACAATTCCTGAAATCTACATTCACATATATATATGTATGTATACGTATATGGGATCTATATTTACATATACATGAAATATTAAAAAGGGGAAGTTATTTAAGTTACACCTACTTTTTCCTTTTTCATAATTTCTGATTGAAATCGAAGATGTCTCTCACTAGGAACAGCCAGCAAATTTCCTTATGTGAAATGCTAATAAAGGGCAACATTTATTTTCTTTTTCTTTTTTTTTTTTTTTTTTTTTGAGACGGAGTCTCGCTCTGCCGCCCAGGCTGGAGTGCAATGGCCGGATCTCGGCTCACTGCAAGCCCCGCCTCCCGGGTTCACGCCATTCTCCTGCCTCAGCCTCCCGAGTAGCTGGGACTACAGGCGCCCGCCACCTCGCCCGGCTAATTTTTTTTGTATTTTAGTAGAGACGGGGTTTCACCGTGTTAGCCAGGATGGTCTCGATCTCCTGAACTCGTGATCCGCCCGTCTCGGCCTCCCAAAGTGCTGGGATTACAGGCTTGAGCCACCGCGCCCGGCCAAAATTTATTTTATTTTTCTAATGTTATCAACAGAAGAGCAGCCAGCCTATGCTGTCCTAGACCTATGCCCGCTTTCTACTTGCTACTGGAATTGTCCTTTCTTCTATCCTCCCCTCTCCTCCTACAGTTGCCCAGATCCTCCCCGACCTTCTCATCCCCACCATTCCACATTCCATGCTCCACCTTTGACTTCACCCCACAGCTAGTGAGTTGTGAAATTTATGGTAGGGGACAAGCTGTCAAGGAAAGAGAAGAGGAATCAGGGCAAGGAAAATTTCTCTGAATGTTCCTTGCTTTCTGCCATACCCCAATGCAATCTGTGAGAGAAACAGACAAGAAAGAATATCCCAACCCCTGCTGCTCCTCCCTACCCAGCCTCTCCCACCTTTGCTGATTGATTTAAGAATAACTGGGAGGACAGAAATAGAGCAATAGGTAAAAGGAGGAGGAGGTTGCACAGGATCAGATCCCCACTCTCCCCGCGTGCCTTGGCACGATGTAAGTTCCCTGGAAAAAAGAGAGAGAAAACCCTTAATTAACTGAGATGAAGGTCTTGCCATCTGGCAGAATAAAGGCTCAAAATACAAATTTACTTTAGTCACTTTCCTTGCCCACCTGAGTTTGCAGCCTGAGAGTCATAGATGGTACATTCTCAACATGGTAACAAATACCTACTTTAAACCAACAGCCAACACAGTAACTTAGAGTAAAATGATAGAGGCAATTCCATTGAAATTAAGGATCAAAACAAGAGAATACATCACTCTCATTCTTCTTTTGAATTCAATTCAAAAATTAAGGAATAGAAACAAAAAATAAACACTTTATTAGAAATAAGGACACAAGATCATCTTATACAGCCCATATGAGAATTGAAAATGTCTCAAATTAATTTTTTAGACTTCAGCAAAGTAATCTGATACAAGATAAATATGCATTTTCAGTCTTGCCTAATAGCATCAATGATCAAAAAGACAAAACAAGAGAAAACCCAGTTTATATAAAACAACAGTATAAAGCATAAAATATTTGTGAATAAACCTAACCAAAAAGTTTGTGATTAATATGAAAAAAATTGAATTTTGTATATAAAAGAAGAGAGATGCTTGCATAAAAGGATGTAAAGATCAAATACTTCTAATACTAATAAAAGGCAAATTTTATTTTATTTTTATTTTATCAACAGAAGTGTGAGCCAATAGTCAGCATTCACTGAAGGCAATGAATATTGGGAGTTATTACCCAGCTATACCAAGGATTGTTCAAGGGATTTTATATATTTTATATTTTATTGTATCTTTCCAACAAATCTATCAAATATTACTATTGACATTTTAGAGATAATGCATGTCAGAGTACAAAATCTGATCTTTTATTAAGTTTGACACATTAACTTTGTGAAAATGTCTGGATTTTCACCTCCAAAGCATATAGTTTTAAAAAAACAACTGAATAAATTCCATGGGATTTTTTTAACATGGTAAAATTAATGTTCTAAAAGGTGTGAAAGGCAGAAGAAAAACCTTAAGGAGCAATTTTACAGAAGAATTAACAAACAAGTAAAAAGAGAAACAGACACTAGTATACACAAACTTTAAGGGAGTTTGATCAAGGGAGCATCAGAAATGAGTGGAAGAAAATATTGATATTTTAAATGATGTTGAGAAAATCAGCTACAGGGCCGGGGCGGCGGGGGGGAAGCAAGTGATCCTTTGCTTCACATCACACATCAAATGTAGTTCCAGAAGTTTTAAAGAATTAATTTTAAAAACATATCATCGTCATCATCATAAACTGGAAGAAAACATATAAGGATAGACTGAGAATAATAGCAAAAAAAAATTTAGAAAGAAAAAGTTCAACAAACTAAAGAAGTTCCATGAATCAATTTTTTAAAAAACAAACATCCCGTTTGAATACAGACTGAGAATGTGAATAGGTGAGTTACAAAATGATGGCTCATATATTCTATTTCTACTCATGTCAGAAATAGGTGTCAGTTTGGTAAATCGTTCTTTACTAGTAATTAAGTTGTGCCATTTTTAAAATTCATTGGAATAAATTTTTATAGTATCCTCATACATAATTTAATACCAATAGGATCTAAAGTGATGTTCCATTCTTAATTCCTGATGGTGGCAATTATAGCTTTTCTTTTTTGTCTTTATCAAACTTTCCTGCACAGAGATAACTTTTGTTTGGGTTGAACTTTTCTATTATATTATGTGTTTGCTCTATATCTCATTATTTTCTGCTTTCATTTTTATTATACCTTTTCTCCCCTTTGTTTGGTTTTAATTCGCTGTTCTTTTTCTAACTTCTTGAGATGAATGGTAAGATCATTGATTTTCACCCCTTCTTGTTTCCTAACACATGTATTAGTTATTATAAGCTTCCTTCTAAGCAAGGCTGCATTCCTAAACCTTAAAACAATTATCATGATTTGCCTATTAAGTGAAAGTTAGTTAATTAGGTAGATTAATTTTTTAACAGCAATGATAATGGAAAAATGGTGACAAAGGATATAGAACTTTTGTTTCAAAATAAAATGGTAAGAGTAGATACTGATCATAAATGAGCAGTGATTTCAGGAAAGTAAAAAAATTTTTCCTAAATGTGAATCAGATTTTGTGTTTATCTTCCCCTTAGGGGAAGCAGTCTCACAACATATGTTCCATCCTCTTTTAATGGAACCAATGTTCATTTTTCCCAAAGCACTGATATTACCACACACGATCCCTAGTGGTAGCAGGAATTGAAAAAAAAATAACAGTTTGTAAAATCATTGAGCTGAGTTCAATAGATGAGGGGAAGTGAGGGGCATTCCTTCTGATATCCTGTTAATTTTTACCAGAATTGATGAAATACAGAGGAAAAGAGAAGGAAGTCTGCCCAGAGCCCCAGAATCAAAGCTGGTTCCCAGTCCAGTCCCATCTTACAGCTGCCAGCCTCCTCTTTCCTTTCAATGTGACAGATGCCACTGTGACCTTCTCCAAGGACTTTCTGGCAGGTGGGGTGGCTGCGGCCATATCCAAGACCACAGCAGTGCCCATCAAGTGGGTCAAGTTGCTGCTGCAGCAAGTACAGCATGCCAGCAAGCAGACTACTGCAGATAAGCAATGCAAGGGCTTGACAGACTCTGTGGTTCATACCAAGGAGCAGGGAGTCCTTTCCTTCTGCCACAGTAACCTGGCCAGTGTCATCAGATACTTACCCACCTAGGCTGTCAACTTTGCCCAAGGTAAATAGAGGCAGATCTTCCCAGGTGGGGTGGACAAGAGGCCTCAGTTGTGGCGCTACATTGCAGGCTATCTGGCCCCCACTGATGCCACTGGGCCACATCCTTGTGTGTGGTGTACCCTTTTGATTTTTGCAGCTGCTTGACCTTGTACCCGTCTAGCAGCTACTGTGGGTAAAGCTAGAGCTGAAGGGAATCCAGAAGCCTCAGTAACTGCCTGGTTAAGATCTACACATCCGATGGAATTAAGAGACTGCACCAAGGCTTTAATGTGTCAGTGTGGGGTATTATCATCTACCAAGCTTCCTACTTTGGTATCAGTGACATTGCAAAAGGAATTCTTCCAGATCCCAAGAACACTAACATCTTCATCAGCTGGATGATCACACAATCTGTCACTAGCATTGCTGGGATAGAAAGTCATTCCTATCCATTTGACACTGTTTGCCACCACAAGATGATGTGGTCAGGGTGCAAAGGAACTGATATTCTGTACACAGGCATCCTTGACTGCTGGAGGAAAATTGCTCATGAAGGAGACAAAGCTTTTCTCAAAGGTGCATGGTCCAACATTCTCAGAGGTATGGGTGGTGCTTTTGTGCTTTTCTTTTGTGATAAAATCAAGAAGTACACATAAGTTATTTCCTGGGTTTTTCCCCTGTGAACAGGCATGTTATATTATATAAAATATCTTGAGCCTTGTTGATAGACTCTGGGTTGTGCATTCATTAATGGCAACTATTTACTGTTGAAAATCAGAAGCAATAATATTCATATGACCAGTTCTCACTTAAAGCCATTTCCATGATGATGACGGTGGTAATGATGATTATGATTATGATTATGGGACTGAATTACATTTTTTATTTCAGTCATTCCTGATAAGTAACAAATATGAACAAATAAAAATATCTAAGATACAAAGAGAAAGAAATCCACAGTAACTGAAAGAGGTTCAAATCTACCAGTAAATCTGGTAGAGTGGAACAATAGAATTGGAACAGAGCTCTGTCAACACACACACACACTCACCCTAAAAAGCTTCCACAAAAAAGGAAAATCGTAAACGTGGAACTATTACCTCCCAAGAGTTCACTCTGTTCTCTCCTGTTGTCTTGTAGTGGAATAACCCAAGGCCAGTCCTTGCTCCCCTTTTCTTCTTGATCTACATTCCTGTCCTGGATGAGCCTATCTAGTCTTACGGTTTTAAATATAATTTCCCAAATGCATATTTCATTCAGATTCCCTTCCCAAACTCCAGGCTTGTACATAAGCATTTGTACTGGAAATCTGAAACTTAGAACGTCAAAATTGAACCCCTCATCTCCTCCTGTAAAACTTACTCTATGTGCAGTCTTTTTAATCCTGGTTAATGGAAACCCTAGCTTTTTCCTTTTTATTTTGAATTAATTTTAGGCTCATGGATAAGTTGCAAAAATAGTACAGAGTTCCTGTGAATCCTTCACCCTGATTCCCCCCAAAATAACATCTTACATAACTACAGTACAAGTATAAAAAATCAGGAAATTGGCATTGGTACAATACTATTGACTAAACTATGGACCTTTTTTGATTTCACCAGTTTTTATATGCACTTTTTTTCTTCATGTATGAAATGTTCTAAGAGATGCTGTTACATGTTGAGATATTTGTAACCAGCAGTAGATACAATCAGTATGTAGAATTATTCCTTTACCCCAAACAAGCTCCCTCATGCCCTCTCCCCTCCAACCCTAACCCCTGGCAACCACTGATCCATTCCACATCTCTATAATTGTGTCATATTGAGAATGTTATATAAGTTGAATCACATGGTAGGTAGCTTTTTGAGACTGATTTTTTTTTTCTCTCAGCCTGATACCCTTGACATCCATTCAAGTTGTTACATGCATTCTTTTTATTTTTTGTCTGAGCAGTATTTGCTTATATAGACACACCACAGTTTGTTTATTCATTCACTTGTTGAAGGACATTTGTGTTGTTTCTACTTTTTGCCTATTAGAAATAAAGCTGCTGTGAATAATTTGTGTACTGGGTTTTGTTTAACATAAGTTTTCATTTCTCTGGGATAAACATCCAGGACTGGGGTTGCCAGATCATATGGGAAGTATATGTTTAACTTTATAAGAAATTCCAAACTGTATTCCTGACTAGCCATACCACTTTACATTTCTACCAACAATATCTGAGACCCAGTTGTTCCTCATCCTTGTCAGCACTTGATATTGTATTTTTTACTTTAGGCATTCTGATAGGTATGCTGGAATATCTCATGGTGACTTTAATTGCATTTCCCCAAGGGTTAATAATGTTAAACATCTTTTCATGTGCTTCTCTGCCATCCTTTGGATATGTATTTGTTCAGATCTTTTCCCCATTTTCAAATGGGATTGTTTATTTTCTTGTTGAGTTTAAAGAGTGCGTGTGTGTGTGTATATATATATACGCAGATAGATAGATGAATGGATGGATAGATAAGTAGATAGATAGACAGACAGACAGATAGATACTGGATACAAAGCCTTTGTGGGATATGTGATTTGCAAATAATTTTTCCAAGGCAATGACTTTATTTTTATTTTCTTAACAGAATATTTAAACAGAGCAAAAAATTTTAATTTTGATGAGTCCAATACATTGTTTGTTTTCTTTTATGCATCATGCTTTTGGTGTCAAGTTTAAGAATTATTTGTTTATCTATAGGTCATGAAGATCTTCTTCAGTATTTTCTTTCTAAAGTTTTATAATTTTACACTTTGATTTATGGAAAATTTTGAATTATTTTTGTATAAGAGATTCACCATCTTCTCAGTTACTCAGGTCAATAGCTTTGAAGTTACCTTCGAATTCTCTCTTACTCTTATACCCCACATCAAAACCATTAGGAATTTCTACTGAGTCTACCTTCTCAACAGTTTCACATCTACCACTCTGGGCTGGCCCATTATTATCACTCAACCATTTTCTATCCTTGTTCTCTATCCTCAACACGGCTTCCTCTCCTCTCCTCCCCTCTCCTCTCCTTCTTTTCAGAGACAAAGTCTCACTCTGTCACCAAGGCTGGAGTGCAGTGGTGCAACCATTGCTCACTGCAGCCTCAAATTCCTGGGCTCAAGTGATCTTCCTGCCTCAGCCTTCCAAAATGCTGGGATTATAGGCATGTGCCACCATGCCGGGCCAAAATTGACCATTTTTAAGGCATAAGAGAAATTGGGTCACTCTTCTGCCCTCCAGTGTCTCCCATTTCTCTACATGATGTGCTCCATCCCTTAGTTCTCTGACCACATTTTCTAGTACTTTACATTTAATCTCTCCACTCCCTCCCCACTGGTGTCCTAGTGTTTTTTAACCATACCAGGCATACTCTCCTACTTTGTAGCTTTTGTACTGGCTGTTCCTTTAACTGAAATGCTCCTCCACCAGAAAGCCACATGACTAACTCCTTCACCTTTTTTAAGACTTTGCTCAAAATTGTCACCTTTGCAATGAGGCCTACCCTGACCAC